>NC_143014.1:287570443-287732943 GCF_055824585.1 Amblyomma mixtum | reverse complement strand
A
Organism: Amblyomma mixtum; assembly: GCF_055824585.1. Classification (NCBI taxonomy): domain Eukaryota; kingdom Metazoa; phylum Arthropoda; class Arachnida; order Ixodida; family Ixodidae; genus Amblyomma; species Amblyomma mixtum. The sequence continues at coordinate 287,732,942 of NC_143014.1, read as the reverse complement.
CACAAAGTTCTGCAACGGTATTCGGTTCAGGTGACACTGGATCCGACGGAGCACCGCGGAGACATTCGAGATTTTCGAATGCCTTCGTAACGCGAACACAGCCCACACCGACGAATAGTCGCCGTCATCGCTTCGCCTCGCCCACAGCCACGCCGCGCAACTGATTCGGCTCTGCGGCTGTTGATTTCGATACCTGCTGCTCGCTTTTGGAGCCAAAGCTCCACTGCTACACGTTTCACCAAGGTCATCGACTGCCGCCGCATAATCTTCAATCGGAAGAGCGCCGGAGGTGTGGTCATACGTCATATCACGTGATGAGCCGCAGCTGAACTTCTGAATTCGATCGCCAGAGTTGCCAAAATCCCACACACAAAGCCCGCAGACTCGCTGTAGGCCTTCTCGTCGCGGAAGGGGGTCGTCGTCGATTAAAATTACAGAATTTTTCAAGCGTTTATCGCTGGTGAGTAAAGTGTACGCATGTGAAATCTATCCGTCGGTTTTGCTCATTTGCAATGCGGATAAAATAGATAAAAGGGCAGATACCGTCACGTCGTCCCCTCGATCATCAGCACAAAGTTTTCGCTCAGCCGCCGATCTGTCGAGTATGTATACATGAAGGGCGACCGCCCGCCGATCTGCTTTGTCGATGTCGTTGGAATAAAAAGTACGTCACCCTACAACGGCATGCGACTGTTGGTCGTGCTGCATTGGTGTCGTTAAAGAATGCAGCGCGAACAGACAAGGACAAACGAAGAAGTGGACAGTACTGGCGCGTTGTCGGTCTAGTGTGACGGCCGCCGTCGCGTCGTTGTATATGCACTGAAAACGAGCGAATACACCAACGCGAAACTCGATGGCAGCGGCGCCATTGTAATACGGCGAGTCAGTGCTGATGGAGCACTGCGGGAGTCCGTCGAGTTCGAATGCCATTCGGCTCAGGTGCCATTGGAATGAGGAGCACGGGTGTGAACTGACTTCCCCCGAGAACGAGTTTCATAGATCGCGGAGAAAGCACACATCATCCGGCTACTGCACGGCTCAGTTTCTGTTTTAGTGACTGCTGTAGTTGCCATTGATCTCAACGCGTACATGTGGTGTCTATACAAAGCAGGAAGTCACCCTTTAGGACTCTGCGGAAAAAAAAAATTGTGACCGATATCTGCTTAAAAAAAAAAAAAGGTTCCTTATATAAATCTAAAGCGGTGAATTCTGTGTGAATGAGCATGAGCTTAACTGCACTTCTTTTATTTACTTTTGCTCCCACGTTGATTGAATGGTACAGTGATTCAGAATGATTCCAGCACTTTCTAACGTAAACCAGGATATCACACTTATTCCAGTCTGCATAAAAATTTAAAAAAAAAGTTGGAGGGGAGCCTTAAGCTCCGCCTTAAGGGTATGACGCAATAGCGTTGGTGGGCACATCGTTCTCGACAAACCCGATGCCACGAACGCCAGCATAGCTTCCGCGCCGAACAAACGGGCAGCAAGCCGCAAGCGCCTTGGATGTGCGCTGCGTTGCTCGCCGCTCACCACGTGATTCCTGCGTCCCCACACGGCCCCACTGCGCCCGAACGCGACGACCGGGATTATGATGATGATGATGTCGCGGTCACACCCTTTACAACGGGAGAACATCTGGCGCTGCCGTCGCGCGCTGTCTGTTGGGGCAGTGGCGTACATTGCGAGGAGGAGGAGAGTGGCTTTAGTGGGCGCCGCCTGATGGCGCTACGTGCGCGCCACGCGAAGAGGAAAAGTAGCGGAAACGTACTTTGCTACTCGCTTAACTGCGACTTCTGTAATTTCCAGTACTTGTCTCTAAAGCACCTTTCTAAGACAACACCGTGTTCACTAAACGCGCCTTTGCTCCTTCCGAACCATCGAATTGGCGTGGCGGAGTAGTTAAGGTGCTCGTCTTGCACTCCAGAGGCCCTGGTTCGATTCCAAAACTCGACCAATTTCCTAGTCGGTTTTATATATTTATGCGTCTGGGATTTTTCGCTTAACGTTATCGCGCTAAAATCAAAGCTTATTCGATTAGTTAATATCCGGAAACTGCGACGTAAACGCTTCTTGATGCCTCTCTCGGTTGAAAAGCCAGTTCGCGACGAACTCCGTACGCCTTCGTACGATTGGATCGTGATCGGCTAGAACCGTTGCTACGACCTCCTTACCTATTGTTGCCGGTCAGCGGTATCACTCTGGATAGCCCGAAGGAAGGCAGCTTAGGTTTAAGCGCCAATAAATCTGCGCTGGCCAGTCACTAGCCGCTTGATAGTAATTTTTATAATTTCGTCTACGAATATCCCTTACACGATAGCACTACGGAGTCCGGGGAAGAAATAATTCGCCGAATGAATAGTTCGCAATCAAGTGAGCCCAGGTTTGCAGGCGTGAGGAAGTGGAAACTACATATACTTAGTAATTAGAATGGGTCCTGACGCGCATCCTCTTCTTTGGCGAAGCGCATTTTTAGGAATCATTTGGCCGCCTTGCGACTGGTACCGCGTGTCGCGCCCGGAACGTCTTTTCTCTTTTCTCTGGAAAACGCCAAGGAGTTTATAAAGTGCGAAATGTAGGTTTTGCCGGTTCGCTCGGGTCGATTTCTCTCCTCCCGTCTTGACTCGCGCCAGCTGAAGCAACACACTGCCCACCAAGGCCACGTCCGGTGGCCTCAGCCCATGGTAACCCCGCTGGCGCCGCTATCTTTAGGCGCCAGCTCGTACCGTATCGGTTGTTTTGCACCTGAGATAGCTATCGCATAAACCGGCGGCTTTGCTGGGTGTGCAGGCAAAGATTTACCAGCTAAGGCGATTGCCGAGTACGGTACAATTAGCGACGCTGCGCACTCGCCGCAGAGGGGCCACGAGATGGTGACATGGAAGAGACTTAGCCCTGGAAGTGAGCGGGGCAAATTCGACTTGGCTGGAGCGAACGCCAGCCGCTCTGCGCCCAGGCGTGTCGTTCTTTAAAGGAATTACGAGGGCTGTTGCTTCTAATTTCGGCAAACTTCATTCATCGACTTTAATGCAGCACGAACTTAGAGTAGGAGTGAGCCAGTTTTTACGGGCTCAATCTGATTTCTATAAACTCCTGCTGGCGGTTTCCCGGGAGACCAGCCAATGGCAAACGAACAGAAACCCAACCCCACAGGCATAGTTTTACAGCCGACCGCGAGATGCAGATAGAAAAGCGCGATGCAAGGAACTAATAAGAGCTACTGCCCTGCCAGGTCAAAAATTTAACCTCATTTAAATGTAGTCACCTTCACCCGACGTGATGTCACACTCTCGCGCCGCAGTGACCCGACAAAAAGAAAGAGTTAACGTTTCGAGACCTTGTTCGATGTAGCATCCTGTATTTTGCTAAACATGTCATTCCCAACAGCAGCATTCTTCAGCCTATATAACGTTCCCAGATCATTCATTCTAACTTAACGATATTTGCATCTAACTGATTTGCAACGCCCCGGAGTCAGAACTAATTACAGCGCCCAGTCAGCTAGCTCACGATAATCAAAAATTCAGGGGGGCACTTTGTTGACCTAAAGTGAGGTGAGGCGCAAGCCTTAAAGGGCCACTGCCAAGGTCCGGACATTTTTGAAAAACAAGCCCACTGCATAGATGAGGCATCGAAGATAACCTCGATCTGCAAAATACTAGAGCCATGCGCGCCCCGAAAAGCTGCGAAAATTCAAATCAAAGCCCGCTCGTTCTTTCCTTCAACAAAAACGGGCCCGGCCCACTACTCTGAACCCCGTTGACGTCATGGGGGGTTACTTTCGCTGAAGGCACTCCATTGGTACATCGTTCTGACTGACGGGAGAAGATTGGGCGTAGCCTTGGCGTCGCGTCGTCTGCACAACGCTTTCCGCAGCGCCTTCTGTTCTGGCTCATGCCTACAAACCCGCATGAAGGAACAAAAAAAAAAAAACCGCGGAGGGAGCGTGCGGCGACAGCCTTGAACCCTTGCCATAAAAAGTAAAAAATAGTAAAACTGAGGGGGGTGGTTCGCCCCCCCCTCCCCCCGCCGTGATCACCTCACGAGACGCTCTGCGTACGCGCTCCCTTCTCAGATTTTTTTCTTCTATGCAAGCCCCCCAAAACAAGCTTTTAATTACTAGTGCAGCAGAGCCTTTCCCTCGCTCGCCCACTTGACCGCTCCGCACACACACCGCTTATCTTTCGTGCATCTTGCGTACGCCTTGACTCCAATGAATGACATATGCTTTGGAGCGGAGAAAAGACACAAACACACAGAACACAAACACGCATGGAGAAAAGCAAACGGGCGGTTGCCGGGTCAGCGCTTCGCCGTGTGTTTCGAACACAACCGACTTCCGCCCCTCCGCTCGTGAAACGGTGGGGAGGCCTGAAAGAAAATGAAAAGGTGGCTCGTTAACTGGGAATGACAAACAGATGTATGAAAGGATGCGCTCGCTAACAAGTCTAGGTGGTCGAGCCGATCGCGCCTCTCGATCGTTCAGTGTGCGGAGAAAATGCAAAAATCAAGAAAAGAATTCTATTGAAGGCGGGGCCATGACGTCGCCCTGTGACGCACTCCACAGACACCACGCCTCCGGCTTACACTGGAGAAGGAAGGGGTGATTTTGCCTTGCCGAGCCTACTCGACGAGGAGCGGGAGAGAAAAATTTCGAGGAGGGAATGGAAGGAGAGGAGGCTCGCTCAAAGTGAGGTAGAGAGTGTTTGGGCCATGGGCTGGGCAGGGGCCCTTTAAGCGCAGTGTTGCTGCTTGTGTCACTGATGTGTGGTTAAAGGGCCACTGCCCAGGGTCCGGACATTTTTGAAAAACAAGCCCACTGCATAGATGAGGCATCGAAGATAACCTCTGCAAAATACTAGAGCCATGCGCGCCCCGAAAAGCTGCGAAAATTCAAATCAAAGCCCGCTCGTTCTTTCCTTCCATAAAAACGGGCCCGGCCCACTACTCTGAACCCCGCTGACGTCATGGGGGACTACTTTCGCTAAAGGCGCTCCATTGGTGCATCGTTCTGACTGACGGGAGAATAAGGTTGGGCGTAGCCTTGGCGTCGCGTCGTCTGCACAACGCTTTCCGCAGCGCCTTCTGTTCTGGCTCATGCCTGCAAACCCGCATGATGGAACAAAAAAAAAAACTGCGGAGGGAGCGTGCGGCGACAGCCTTGAACCCTTTCCATAAAAAGTAAAAAATAGTAAAACTGAGGGAGTTGGTTCGCCCCCCCCTCCCCCCGCCGTGATCACCTCACGAGACGCTCTGCGTACGCGCTCCATTCTCAGATTTTTTTCTTCTATGCAAGCCCCCCAAAACAAGGTTTTAATTACTAGTGCAGCAGAGCCTTTCCCTCGCTCGCCCACTTGACCGCTCCGCACACACACCGCTTATCTTTCGTGCATCTTGCGTACGCCTTGACTCCAATGAATGACATATGCTTTGGAGCGGAGAAAAGACACAAACACACAGAACACAAACACGCATGGAGAAAAGCAAACGGGCGGTTGCCGGGTCCGCGCTTCGCCGTGTGTTTCGAACACAACCGACTTCCGCCCCTCCGCTCGTGAACGGTTGGGAGGCCTAAAAGAAAATGAAAAGGTGGCTCATTAACTGGGAATGACAAACAGATGTATGAAAGGATGCGCTCGCTAACAAGTCTAGGTGGTCGAGCCGATCGCGCCTCTCGATCGTTCAGTGTGCGGAGAAAATGCAAAAACCAAGAAAAGAATTCTATTGAAGGCGGGGCCATGACGTCGCCCTGTGACGCACTCCACAGACACCACGCCTCCGGCTTACACCGGAGAAGGAAGGGGTGATTTTGCCTTGCCGAGCCTACTCGACGAGGAGCGGGAGAGAAAAATTTCGAGGAGGGAATGGAAGGAGAGGAGGCTCGCTCAAAGTGAGGTAGAGAGTGCTTGGGACGATGGGGTGGGCAGGGGCCCTTTAAGATTCGCCTCTAAGAGTAGAACGCGACAGCTTCTTGCAACGCTGCCAAGGAGTCCACAGAACGCTAGCGCCCATTCGGCCCTACGCCTTGCTCTACGGTAAATTCGTTTTTGAGGAAAGGAAATGTATCTCTCTCGCATATCTCGGTGGATACCTGAACCTCGCCGTAACGGGAAGGGAGGAAGATTGGAGTGAACGAAGACGCCGTATTAGCTAGACGCGCCTTTGTTCATTCCAAACCATCGAGCTGGCATGGCGGAGTGGTTAGCGTGCTCGTCTCGCACTCCGGAGACCCTGCTTCTATTCCCCAACTCGACCAATTTCCTACTCGGTTTTATTTATTTATGTGGTCTGACTAGAAAGGTTAATTAGGCTCCTTGATCTTTACTATTGTATAATGCCATCCATCATGTCCTGTCACTCATCTGTCAAGTGCTGACCCGAAAGACGCGGGTTCGATCCTGGCCGCGGCGGCCGAATTTAGATGGAGGCGAAATTCTAGAGGCCCGTGTGCTGTGCGATGTCAGTGCACGTTAAAGAACCCCAGGTGGTCGACATTTCCGGAGCCCTTCACTACGGCGTCCCTCATAATCTGAGTTGCTTTGGGACGTTAAACTCCAATAACCAACCAACCAACCCGTCAAGTTATGGAACTCTCTAGAATGTTCTACACAATGTATATAAACGCCCAGAAACGTCCAACTATTAATGATGGTTAATGATAGTCAAGCATGACTTGGACATTTCGTGATAATAGTTAATGTATTGTAGTGATAATTAACGTGACCTTAACTAGTACACTGATAAATTAGTCTTCTCAACTACTACTAATTACCAATCAGTCATTAAGTATAATGATATAAACATTAAATCCCGTTATATCATGTTCCGATGTCTTTCGATTGCACCCGATTAAGTATCGATTGGCTATTGATTGGCATATGCCCATATAAGGCATGCATCCGAAACGCGGACACATTTGCTAACAAGTCTTGGTCACGACAGTATGAGGCATTAAAGGCTTTCGCCTTAAAATATGCAACGCCGTACCACTGATTATAAAGTTCATAACGTCATTTTCATTTTTCTCAAATACGATGCCCGACTGTTCATGATGAGCTCGTGCGGTCTGATCAAACAACTGTTTTTAATTCCTTTTTTGTACATTTTTATGTTGTTGCCTGGTAGCTGCGTTTTCTCTTTTGGCGATATTTGTGCTTGTAGAATTGGTTCTTGTTCCTGCTGATCGTGCTTATTTACGCCAGCACTATTGCATATCTGTTCTTGCCTTTTTTGTACTCTTGCAATCATTTTTGCTTCAGCCCTCATCAATTTTTACTTGCAGCGTCTTGTTTTGTATGTACACAGATAACTTATAACTGCGCGCGTGCTCTGCAGTAGGATAGAGCTTAAAGAACCAGCAGTTGGCAACAATGGACCATGGCCCCGCAGGGAGTTGTATCACTCCTGCACTAAACGGAAGCATTAAACGATATCAATACTTTAATGTTGAACTCTTTTAATCAGGTCAGATGCATAAAAGTTCCTTCGATAATAATTTCGTTTTGTGATTAGCTTTTTGCTTCGATGTAACAGGGCAAGCGTCAACAAAGAACTATTTTTTTGGCGCGAAGCAGGAGCGTGTGGCGGTCATGAATGTAGGCGGAGCCTCGCTGCAGATTCAAGCTCTGACGGGCTATATTATCTTATATTTGATCATAAGAGTCCCCAGTAGAGAACCGTGCTTTGGCATCTCCTGCTGCAGCATTTCATTTCACGTGTTTTTGCGAATAAATAAAACTAATTTTTGACCTCAGAGCGAAAGCGCTGGCTGCACTCCCGCGGGCACCTTTTCCACATTTCTATCAACTCTGCTGCCAGGGATTATAAGAAGCCTCTTCGTTGCTAGGCATCAATAAGCAACACAATTTCGCGCCAGGTAGCACGTCCTAATCTGGCAAATTCGATCTTATCAGATCACGCGACTCTAACTTGAACCATCGCGGCCGCTATTACCAAGACACCTAACCTTAATCATCGCTGCACCGTTTCTGAGACTCTCATGAATACATCGAGATAAGACATCAGAGGAAACAAGACAAGAAGTAGCAGCTGGGAACCGGAGACTAAAACAAACGCAGGGGCTGTAGAAAGTGAACAGAGTGTTACAGGTCGTCGACGTAAGAGGGTCAGAGATAGTTATCGTGGCGGATTTCAGGAAAGAAAACGGGCGTTTCCTCCCCAGGACAACCCCGTTATCCCTGCTGTAAAATAAGGGCGCGAACTCGTAGAGAACAGCATCGGCCGGCCACGGTAACATGCAGTTGGGAACAAGCGTGCGTGCAGAATAAGTTAGGCGCCGGTAATGTCGCTAGGCGTCTATTTTTAGCGCCGCAAAATAGGAGTTCATCAAGATCGCCAAATCAAATGGCTCGGGTCAAGACGTTTACTTTCCTTAATTATCCTTGTAAATCTACATTTATCTGCACTGCTACTCCCCGCCCTGCTATCGATCGGGGCCACACATTTGGCCCCAAAACGAATGCCAATGAGCGCCTCGAACTCATTCGAATGCGAACGTCGTTTTGAGGGAATGCCATTAAGTTTTGCGATGTGACAGCAAAACGAATGACATTTGCAGTAAATGTCACTACTTGGAAAAGCCTCTAAATTTGGCACGTGACAGACGGGCAACTTTGTTCCCTGTTTCTGGACAGTACAAGTACCGCGTGAGAGAGTGCTACCTGGCTGAGAGATGAATAGTGCGACGCACTTCGCACGCGGATTGTTCGTACACGACACGCTGGCGAAGGCATTTCGGGACGAGGTCAAAACGAACGCACCGAGATCTAAAGCTCGGCGCAGACTCGCTGGTCCACATTAACTCCGGTAGGTGTACTTTGTACTACGGGAGTTAAAACGCGAAAGGGTATAGGACGAATTACACCGCATTTCGTGCATGATTACTCGAGCTCGTCAAGTGGCATCGCTCCGGTAGACAGTCGCTTATCACGCACTGGGGCACGATTTGGTGGCATCGCAGCATAAATCAGGCGGCTGCGTGAAGGGAAACGTGAAAAGCGTAGCAAACTGTGCAGCTGTCCGAGCTACAATTTATGGCGATGGCACGCATTCGCCGACTACTGCCGCCGTGGCCCAGCTTCTCGTCAGCGTCAGCGCGATTCAGCCTAGGCCGCGCCTCGAGATAAAGCTGACGGAATGGAGGGCGGTGACATGTTGGAGGAGGGGAACACGCAGGGAGTGGCACGACAGCATTGATGAAGCGAGTCAAGAACCGGCCTTTCGGTGCCCTATACGTGCAAGAGCGCACACGAAGTTGTCGGCGAAGGACCAGTGGACGGCCGCCGTCGAAACCGGCACCGCTCGTCTCGCTCGAGACACGGACACAAGGATCGTCGGCATCCTATTGGGGTCTGCAGGTGCAAGCGTTAATAACGAGGACGAGAGCAGAGCGGAAATACCGTTCCGCTCTGGAGAGGTTATTCGTTTGTTTCTGAACAAAGAAATGGAGGTGGCGGCGGACGCCTTGTAAGCGTGCGGAGTCGAGATTCTCTGACAAAACACGAATTTTACTGCCGCTTCAGAAAAACTGTAGAGCGACGCTACCTAATTATCTCCGTTTTTTTTTTTAACTGCACCAATATGAATGCGCTGCCATGCTGCCTAACGAACCAATGTGCGCTTCAATGTCCGTTTCAAGATCATTAATGATAATGCACAGCATTTTCCACGATACTTGATAACAGTTTTAAGACTCCTCGTTTTTTTTTATCTCAATGTCGTTTCTATCGAAGCAGTTACGCTTCATCAGACCACCTCCAATTTAACAAGGTTCCTTCTTGAGCGCATCTTACTGTTCGCGCCTTATCCCCGCTCTGGTTTCCCTACGTTTTCATTTTTCCACCCATTTAACTCCTTTCACCAGACCAGCAGGTCACCCGACCAGGAATATGTCTGCTTAACCTGCGAGCGTTCCCTTTCTATGCTTTGTTTCTCCCTATCTCTTGGGCTATACACGGCTTCAAGTTGGAAAAATGGGAGAAGTGCCAATTAACGGCCCAAGATTCTGTTACAAACTCATCGTATACGCGTCGACGCTTCCTAGACACGTCTTTCATAACTCGTTTCGCATGCAAATCAAGTCGTACGACTGTTCTACAGGCGCAGACTTTTACCGCCCCATGAGCTCGCGATGTTTCTGCCATCCTTTTGCAGGAGACGACGGCTGGCCTGACGTTCTGACTGCAGATGAAAAGCGCTGCCGTCTCGGTAGCAGGACGCGAAGCAGCTTGGTCGGCTTCCATAATTGCCGCTCATATTTAACCACAAAGCGATGTCACATGGGCACCGAATCGGTGTTAGGCACGTCAGGCACTATTCACGATGGAAGCTATTCTTTTATGTCTAATACAAAAGGCGAGGCGACCGCCTGCGTATGCGCAAAGCTGCATACTCACTCCTTTTGTTTTAGGAAAGCAATGTAAATAAAAAATAGCGAGAGGTTCCTGCTGATTTTAGGAATTAGAGAAACCATCGACATGCTCACTTCGAAAGCAGTTCAGATGACAAGAGCACAGGGGCGGATTTATGGGTCACTCTTGGAGGTGGTATCTATGTGTGTGTGTGTGTGTGCGTGCGGTGGGAGGGGGGGGGGGGGGGGGGGGCGACCACTTCCTTTATAGATCCGCCCCTGCGACAACAACAAGGCAAAAAGCTACAGTGATTTTTCTGGTCTCCAGGGAGGCCACAAGCTAGGAACGCTTTGTTGAGAGTGAGGAAGTGAGAACACCGCACTGAACCGTATAGCTGTGAGCTTATTCTAAGAAGGTGTAGGTTTCTGTAGCAGTAACGTGCAGATCTATATGCGCAGACCATTGAGTCGTTCAATTCTTGCACTCGTCCCACGGGTGGTACCGTACACAGCCACACTTGCTTACGTGCAGATTTCGTCTAAACTCTACGCGTGAAAGTAACCGCTGGCCGCAGCGCTGTTCTTTACTCCCTTTCAACACAGCGCTCGGCACGCTCGCATTGAGCGCAGTATAACCCTTGTCGCTTAAAGTCAACATATAATAGCAATCAATTCTGATTACTGAAAGTCTTGACGTCAACTAATCTGCTTGAGTGGCGCAATGTCTTCGAGCGAGAGTAGAATATTCACAGAGTGCCGTCGCTACTACCACGAGCTGCTGTTGCACTGGCCCGTCTGAGCGGGAGGCGTAGGCGATCCTGTGCATGTTCAGCGGAGTCCTTAGTATGAAATACTCCGTCGTAGCCACATAGAGCATGTCTTGCTCAGTGTGCAGAATCAGAGGGTCTTACAAGCAAGTAGACCACAATAAGGGGTTTCTAAACCTTGGCCAACAAATGCATTGCAACGGCGCTTAATACACTTTCCATAGGCTTCGAATATATTGGAAGGATATTGCACCTCTCTTTCGCAGGTTCCATTCTACGTGGACCTAGTTAAGGGCGGAAATGTTCTCAAGTCCATCGGGTAAGTACGATCCGTATATCTGTATGTGAACTCGATGATCGCGAACTTGTTCTGTGTATGCGTTTGTAGGGTAGTGCGAATGTTATTTTTTTTTTAAACCGAAACGAATGCGAATATGTAGCTTTGCTACTTAGTTCAATACGATTAGCGCAGCTAAAAACCGAATCGAACACAAATCGCGTAGTGGCAGAACCGAACCGAATCGGTACGAGCCGGATCTTTTTACGAATATTCAGTGATTGCACAAAATATTCTTACATAACAAACAATCACGCAAAATCGCCAAGCGCTAGCGGTGGCTCTGCGGTACGGCACTGTAACCTGTGCAGCTATAGCTGTGATCCTGTGAGGGGCGTTTGCCTCTTCGTTGTTGCGTTGTATCCGACTGTATAGCTGCCACAAGACTCCCCATTGACCTCTACTAGGGAGTGCGCAATAGGGTCAGAATATTAACTCTATGACCTTTCCACCTTCATATGACCGTATCACGATTTGACCGTATCACCTTTACGTTATACGTAAAAGAAAATTACATTTTGCTACTGGTGATGACGGCAAATAAACTAGCGCCACGTCGAAGCAGATGGGGGGGAGAGCAACGTACGAGTCATATATTCGAGATCGGGCTTATATAAAGGCATTCAGGGTATGCTAAACCTTCCTGAGCCCTGCCGGATCGCCCAATCTTGGAGGCCATGTAAGAGAATTATGATCGCCGTCCCACACGCGACTGAATCGTGCCGTAGCGCTGACCTACCCTTCCCGTGCAGAGCTCTCCTTTCGTGCGGCGACGGATCGGTTTATGAAACAGCCGACGAAGAGAACTGCGTAGTGTTTCATTCGAACTTGGTTAAAATTATTTGGAGATTATTGGAAAGTGGAGAACATGTACGATTCGTTTCGAATAAGTCTGAGCCTGCACTGTTTGGTTCGTTGAGTGAATCGAGTAGGAAGATATTCGGCTCGCTGCTATTCAAAGGTTGAGAATGTTCTCAGACCCCCGGTATTTTGGTGCACGTGCACGTATGGGTGCTGAGAACTAAAGTGTGATCATGAATTGGCTTTGCGATGTGCGATTCGTTTGTTCATTCATTAATTTTCGACAGTGTCAGGCAAGGCATATGTAGAAATGTACTGACCTACAACCGAGCATGATTTACCCATCTGTAAATGCCACGATTATATGCCTCGTGCGTCGTACGTCTTATATGCAAAGCCTTTGTCAAGAAGTGTAGAGCCCGAGGGGTTCGATTCTAAACCACGTATAGTGGGGCTGGTGCAGAATCCACAGATGTCCTATAACTTTCCGACAGCTCCTCTGAACCTCGAGAGAATTGAAACGCTGGCGACACAGAACCATATTCATTTTTCACTACGTTTCCATTGTAGCCGGCGCCTACAACGGATGTCAGGGTTTCCTCTAATAAAGGCTCCCAATAATAAAAATAAAAGCCCCGCTTCCTCCGTGCGCGTGAACAGGGGGCGCCGCCAAACCTCCTGTGAGGAGCAGCGGGCGGCGTTTACAAATGCGAAGGGCGGCGGTGGGGCCCGCTCGGCGTGCCTTCGTGGCACTTGGACAACGGGGCGAAACTGAGCAGCAGCTTCTGTTGTCGCAGGCCTCCCCCTCTCGTTCTCCGCCAACCCCCGGGGTTCCCTTCGCCGGGTCTCTTCTGCAGCGGCCGCCCTTGAGAAGGGGTCGTCGCAGCGCCTCGGATGACGACACCCGCTCTCTACCCCGTCCCACTCACTGCGCAAACTAACCGTCCCGCGTGGTGTGCTAGCGAGGCATTTGTCTCGGCGTCTACACGGAAACGCGGCGCGTGGCGGCGAGCTTGATTTATCAATGGAGCGAGTTTCGCGTCCCGCCACGCGAGAAAATTTCTGAGTTCACTGCACCCTGCCGCGGCTGCGAGCGCCAAGAGACATCATCGTCTGGGCACGGCTTCTTCCCCAGCGGTTCCGCTTCTGAACATCCTGCCATGCGGGCGAAGAGATCACAATATATGTACTACAGCGCACTGCCTGTTACTTTGACTAGCAGCGCCAACAGAGCCGTCGCTACCAGCAACGTATTGACGCCTGCTCCCTCTCCACTGGAATTTTATTCGTTGGAAAATGTATCGTGGTTGTCCTTCCCTCAAGACAGGCGCATCTCAGCGCGGCCACTGTAGCTGCGTTGTGATGGTTTAAACCAAAGTTTTGTGCGATAAATGGCCGAAGTAACGGCGATGGTTGGGGGGCCGCGTCTCGCGATAAGAAACTTTCCCGCCCCTCTCATGTATCATTGTGTCTAGCCATACATTATGAGTATGGCAAAATCGCTGGGCTACCCTTGACGAGGAAAACATTGACTGACGTTAGTAGCCACTTGTTTTTTCTAATAAGGGTACGCATGACGGCTGTGTAGTCTGCAGGTGTGTGAAATGCTTTCCGCCTCTGCTCACGCACCAGCAGCACGCATCGTCGACATCTTCAAACCCACCACGTAAGCATTTCAATCGTTAATTAACCTCACTATTAGCCAACCCTGCCCAGAAATAAAGATGGACACATATTCCCTTAGCATTAAATTGCCCTCCAAAAATTATATAATATATTTTCTTTGGCTGTTTAATATATTTGTAACGTGAATACGTTGAGCCTTTCATTTCTCTTGTAAACGTTTTCGGAACTTTTTTTTTTCTTAAATTCCTTCACGAATTATCCCTGGTTACGTTCTCAGCCCTGCCCCTCCTAAGTGGCGCAGTTTGTGTGTACCAGTACTCGGTGTAGGTATCCAGACATTTTTCACCGTATACATAGCTCATCTGTTGCATAAGAGTGGACGCCCCACATCTTCATGGTTGCATTAGATTATCTAGCAAGCAATAGCATTTTAAAGCGCGGCACCACGCCCCACTGCACCCTTCCACATTACTGGCACTTCCTATGCTCGAAAGCGCCGTCCGCTTCATGCTTGACTGCAGTTTTCTTAGCCTTTCGTATGCTCGCTCTCTCAGTGGTGTTCTTATCTAACCGAGCGTGCAGTCTTATGGTTGGTGGAGCCGCGGCTCAGTATATATATGCTCTAATAACTTTCTAAGCTATTTCTCAAGTTGCTGCTATCACCGATTAAATGCACGTGATTTATCATTATCTTCAAGTCACCATTCCGAAAAAGCAGAAGGGAGCCCAAAATCGAAACAGTATATGATCCTCACTGAGGTGGCGGGGAACAACACCTGCCGGCAATATGCATGTCCCGACAAGAAAACGGTCAACTGTGCTTGGTCTTGCGCGATTGCGAAGCGTCGAAATCCCACCCCCCATTTCGTATTAGGTGGAAAAATGTTGTGTCAACGAGGGAAAAAAAAGGTAAATAACATGCCCGATTGCAGTCTTGAAGAAGCTGCAATATCTATCGCGCACGCGTATTTTCCTTATACTGATTCTGTGCCGCTACATTCCTCCGTCATATTCTCATCCAAACCAGTAAAACAACGCGGTAAGAAATATAAAACACGTGACATTTATGATGGTTTGACTAGTAAATAAGCAGCGCGTGAGCCTGTTCTGTATTTGTCCCTCCTTTCAAGTGGCATTGCAAGCAAGGCCGGCATCCGCACAAGCCACTTTCCAGAGCGGAGCGTTGCCAAACTTGCCGTCGACGATTATCGCGCACCGGGAGCGAAATCTCCGCCGCAGCCCGACCGTTAGAATTCGCGCAGTCGCAATTTCCAGTGGTCGAGCCGAGGTTCACCGGAGCTAAACGCAAAGGCTGCGCTGGAAGACTGCGCGACTCGGTGTGCCCAAGGCGCCGACGCGCCGGGAGGCGTTCGTGGTCAGACACTGGGCGTCCACAGGGCGCCGTGAGAAGCGCGTCTCCCGTCGGCCGCGTCCTGGGCACGCCGCCACGCGAGGGCGAAGACGCGTGGGCGCGCCGCAGCACCTACCTCGGTCGGGAAAGCTGCGCACCAGGTTGGCGTTGTACTTGTTGGCCGATCGCGTAATCCCTCCGGATCCCGCGGTGGCGTTGTACAGCTCGAGCATGTAGACGGGCGGCTGCTGGTGACGCTCGCGACGGCGCGGCTCGCGCAGGCCGAACACCTGGAGCAGCCGCGACACGGCCGCCCCGTCCTTGGGGGCGCGGCGCTGGTCCTCGCTGCCGACCGACACCGAAGACGCCGAGGAGACGTCCTCGATGGCGTTGGACAGCTCGTGGCGTTGCGGCACGGCCACCGTCGACAGCGCCCGGAGGGCCAGCAGCAGGAGCCACGCGAGCCGCATCGTTCACGCTCGGGGTTCAGGAGGACTCACGCAGCCGAATCACGCCCGGGTCGGTCGGTGTCGGGAGGCAGTGGACGAGAGCGTGTCCCTTTGTGTCCGGTTTCAGCTGTCGCAGACGACGGCGGTGCGTGACGATAACGGGGCACAGGACTGTGCGCGCCACGCGCGCACGCCGATGACGACGAGTCAATGAGACTAGCGCTCTTGATAAGCTTGACCGGAGGGCGTCACAACTCCACGATCACTCAGTCACTTCACGTGTCACGACCATCACGCCGAAACGAGTTGGCATCGCAGCGCTGCTGGAGGGTCGGTCGGAAGTCAGAGACGGAGGTTGGGTGAAGGATAAAGTACCGCACAGATGATCGACGTCCAGCCGGAGACCGCTGAGCTCACCACGAGACGGGCGTCTTAGGAGTCAGAGCAACTGCGTAGAATGGGAGTTGCTGTCCTTGCACGGAGGGACGCCAGTCGACGCACACGTGCTTTCCAACTGTTGCTGCCGGCGCGCTCCGAAACCAGAGCACGGCCAGAGTCAACAGGATCCTTTCCTTCGATTGGTCTGTCTAGCCCCAATGCGGGTAACCTCGAGAGGTGTAATCGGACCGACCGTCAACCACCGGTGGCCACTCTCCTCTCTGGTCCAGAAGAGAAAGTAAAAGAAATATTTGAGGGAGGGTCAAAGGAAAGCAGCAATGGGTCTTGCGGTAGCAGAGGGGTTGACCGGTACTCGATGCGCACCCAAAGGCGCGGCCGCAAACGACGACCAACTTCGCCGTAGATTGAAGCGCGCGTGGTGAAAACTCGCGAAGCGAGCGGCGGCAGCAAAGTCCGAAGAGAGCGCGCGGGCCAACCTCACCGGCGGCGATCTGAGGGGCGACTGACTTGAAACGCCGCCGCCACCAACCAGCACGGCATCGACTCGGGCCGCACCGCTCCGCGAGCCCCCCTCCTCGTCAAGCGGCGGAAGCTGCTGCCCCGCTCCCTTCCTCCGCTCTCTCTCGCTCTCTCCCACACTTCGCTGCTCCTTCGGACGGACGAGTCGCGCGTAGTGAAGCCAAGTCTGAGCAAACAAGGGGCGGCTGTGTTGCTTCGTTCGCAAAACGAGTCGTACTTTTTTCCTGCCTTTCGCATCGCGACCGACGTGCAGGGCATCGAGTGAACTAGAGAAATACACACACTCAGGCACGCCGGTGTATTCTTCCCTCCATCGAACACGCACCCCAGCCCTTGTTCGCGGTCTTTTCTAGACTGTCCCGTCCCGTGCGCGCGCGCGCGCTTTCGGCCCCGCCGTCACGTTCGCGGGCTTGTCGCGCGGCAGTTGTTCTCGGAGTGCCGCATACCTGAGCCCTCCGCCACAAACCCTGACCTCCTCTCTCGCGACTCCAAGTTCACGGGGAGAGACGCCCCCGACTCTTGAATGCTGTCTCCCGCGTTGTCCACTCCACCCCCTCACCCCAGGTTCTCTCACTCCGAGACATCTTCACCTCGGTGGCTTTGCTGCCTTTTTACATTGTGCCCTGCCGCGTCGGGGAAGCCCGCCTCTCCCGCCATTCTTATTCTACGGCCCACAAAATTCTGTCTGAATCTTTGTTTTGTCCACGGAGCAGCTTTTGTTCCCTTTTTCTAAGGGATATACGAGTTTACAGGGACCGCTGTGGACGCTTCGTGCGGTCACACCGCGTTTCTGCTGGATTCGAAACTGGTTCGACAAAGTGTTTGTTTTGTCATGTGCTCAGCTCGCTCGACCCGTTTTCTCCCGTTTTTTTTTTTTCTTTCCACGTCTGCGTGCGTGTGGTGGCCCCTTTTGAGCTGTCTTCGTTTTATTGATCAGGAAAGAGAAAACAAGCAGAAAACATCCTTGTGTGCAACGTGTTCCTTGTTGGATTCGTGCCCGAAACCTCTCTCGTTAATTTCCTCCGAGAATTCCTCCTTGAGCACATCGGCCTTCCGGTCGCAACAGAAAAAGGGAATAATAAAATGGGCACTGACCAGGCTATTGACGTGGGTGGGCTCGGGGCAGCGAATAAGGCGATTTTATCTTTGGGGCAGTTATGAGGACTTCACCTATCTCCCCCGGTATTTCGTTGCGGTAGCCCGCGGAAAAGTGCCTAGTTGCCGCTGTTCACGCGGGTCATACGGTGCACTGAAACATGTCACGGTGGGTGTTGTGGTGACGCAACTCAAGCGAGCATTGTCGTGGCCGGGCAAAGCAGTAATCTTATTTTGTTTTTTTCTCTCTATCAAAGAGCTCTATTCTGATGATTGGTCCCGGCAAGTGGCCGAGTAGGTCCCGGTGGCAGCTAGATCGTGGAGGCTCTGAGCGAATGATGAATATTAAGGTGGAATATGCGCGGAATGGAATCCTAACCTTGTCCCCCCCACTCCGCTCGACTCCTTCGAGGCGAGAATGTTGCGGAAACTCTTAAGACTGCGAATGTCAGAGCGGCACAACTAATACTCGCTCAAGGCACCAATACGCTCAAGGTACTTTGACACTTCTCAGCTCGTCATGAAGCTTCCCCGTAGCGAAGGCACCTGAATAGAAGACCTTTGTTCGTCGCCTCGACTAACAGCACCTAGTCATTCAAAGGACGCAGCCATGCATAGCGGAAAAGGTGGCCACAGAAGGGAGCAGCCACAGCACATAGTACCACGCGGCCCTCAACTGCTATACCTGTAGCCTGGAGGAACTTGAATCAATTCGACCGTCCGCTGCCTTCCCTCACAGCGGATTCCAGTCGGCGACCCCGAGCCCTGTTTCTTGCTGCAGGAGTGAAGACGTGTTGCAATCGTCGATCGCCAACAAGTAATAACTTCGTCTAACATTGCAATTCCCCGCCTTCCGCTCCCCTTCTTTGATGGCAACGCTTTTCGTAGTTGCGGGTTCGTGTATTGAATTAAAATTTCGGGGAAGCTTCACTGCCATTGGAATGCTATCTATAAGGAACCTGTCGGGGCGAACAGCAAAGCTAGTGGAGTCTAGTGTGCAGGTCATTTGATGACATCAGTTAATTCATTAGACACTTAACACGGCTGCCCAATAGGAACCTACGTGAACACGCAAAAGATAAAGAGAACAAGTCACGCAGAAACCATCTTGCATTGCATTATGCAGAGTGTTAAGATTGCGAGGCGCATCTCAATCGGGGCCGCCGCGGTGGCTCAGCGGTTATGGTGCTCGGCTGCTGACCCGAAAGACGCGGGTTCGATCCCGGCCGCGGCGGCTGGAATTTCTTTGGAGGAGAAATTCTAGAGGCCCGTGTACTGTGCGATGTCAGTGCACGTTAAAGAACCCCAGGTGGTCGAAATTTCCGGAGCCCTTCCCTACGGCGTCTCTCATAGCCTCAGTCGCTTTGGGACGTTAAACCCCATAAACCAACCAACCAACCATCTCAATCGGACCACTATCATTGCCCGTTATAAAGATGAGAGCACGAGGCTCATTTCGGAGGCCTGCCATATCAAAAAGCTAGGTAACACCTGTATCAGCAGCCCATCGATAAATCTACTATACCTAAGGAACATGCGTATCTTAATTAGTGCTTTTTTTTTCAGTCAGACTGTGTGGTTGTGCGGCATCTTTTTCCCATGCTTTTCTTGTGTTTTTACTTGTGCCACTTCATTTATATGCTGCCTTGCCTGTAGCAATAAACCATTTGGTTGTTAGCGCTGGCGTTTGTCCTTCTCTTTTCTCGTCTTTCGTTGCGCTGTTTTATCCAATTCTTCATACAGTTAGGCTGTAACTAGAACTAAAACAACCATCTGAGGATGCGGGTGAAACCTTTTTTTCTGAGTTCTGTAACTAAAAACGGGTGTTATACATACACGCGCATTTTCAGGCAACAGAAGGATATTGCAGTTGTGGCCTGTATATGAACATGCTTGATAGTTCGAAGATAGATCCTGCAGTGCAACGCATGTTTTTCGAAATCTGATGGCGGAGGTTTTAATGAAAGGTTGTATCATGGAAAGCAATCGGTTAGTTAAAAATATTTTTGAGGCACATACAAGTCTACCTGCTGACAAAGATTATTTCTGCAGAGATGCGAAGTCTTATCCACGAATCTTTCGTCGAAGTTTCCCAGAAAGTCGGGAGACACTCGTCAAGTGCATTATTTATCGCAGCATAATCATTTATTACTTTCGCATCGTTAGACGATGTTCGAGCCGGCAAATTCAAAACAACCTGTAAGAAAGACGAATGGCTTATTCATGATAAATGGGTATTTTTTTTGAAACAGTATCAGATGCTCTTGTTAAGAACAAGCCGAGTATATTGATGTTGAGCATATGACCTTCGTGGGCTGCGTTATTACTTGAACTAAACAAAACACTTGATAAAGGTAAAGCTCCACAGCGCTAAAAAAAGGACGAACACAGAGACAATGGCATGACGGCCGCTGTTGTCCAAGTATTTTACTTTTAGTGCAATAGCAGGCCATTCCTCGCATTTAGCCCTCATGTGTTTGTATGTATGTTTGTCTGAAGCCTGCTCTATGGCAGGCTGCCCACCTGCACTCACGCGAACACACGCACACACACACACGCGCGCGCGTACGCACACACGCACATGCACGCACATACATACATACATACATACATACATACATACATACATACATACATACATACATACATACATACATACATACATACATACATACATACATACATACATACATACATACATACATACATACATACATACATACATACATACATACATACATACATACATACATACATACATACATACATACATACATACATACATACATACATAGCAGTATATAGCAGACAACGGAAGGGGGATCAGGGGCTCGTTATACATATAGAGAAGCCAACAGCCACAGAAACCAAGAAACACAGGGGATTTTTTATATTTATTTTGTTTTGTGTTGTTGATCAACGAAGAATATTACTGAATATGTTACCGCTTAAAGATAAATGATTAGAAAAGCAGAAGAAAGAAACAATCACATACCGCCGTTGGGAACCGAACCCACGGCCTCCGACGTCGCCGTAGCTCAGTTGGTAGAGTACCGGACGCGTAATTCGGAGGCCGTGCGTTCGGTTCCCACCGGCGGCATGTGGTTGTTCTTCCTTCTGCTTTTCTAATCATTTATCTTTAAGCGGTAACATATTCGGTAATATTCTTCGTTGATCAACACCACAAAACAAAATAAATATAGAAATATCCCCTGTATTTCTTGGTTTCTATATATATATATATAATTAAGCAAACAAGGGAAGGGGAATGAGGGGCTCGTTATAAATATGACAGAAGCCAACAGCCACTGAAACCAAGGGGCACAGGGGATTGTTTTTATTAATTAATTTATTTATTTGGTGGTGTTGATCAATTTAGAATATTACTGAATATGTTATCGCTTAAAGCTAATTGATTAGAAAAGCAGAAGAAAAAACAACCATATGCCGCCGGTGGGATCCGAACCCACGACCTCCGAATTACGCGTCCGGTGCTCTACCTCTGAGCTACGGCGACGGCTGTCAAACAAAATAAATAAATTAATTAAAAAAAACAATCCCCTGTGCCCCTTGGTTTCAGTGGCTGTTGGCTTCTGTCATATATATATATATATATATATATATATATGAAGACGTTTGTAGCTTAGAACAATTTATTGACGGTCCCGCGGCCGAAACGTTATTAAATTGTTCTAAGCTAGAAACGTCTTCATATACTTTTTGCGTATATTTCTAACCGAGCCCAAGCGAGTTTTTTCATATATATATATATATATATATATATATATATATATATATATATATATATATATATATATATATATATATATATATATATATATACACATGCACCTAGTAACCTGCCCACCATGTAAAGTGGCAGATCAATTAGTCGCGAGGGATGCTCACGAAGAGCAACCTGGATCGCAACTTAACCAAAGTCCCACCGACGGCAACACCTTCCATAAAAGGGCAGTGGCGCATTACATGTCCACTGTACCACGGCGCGAAGAGTGGTCTGTGAATGTAAAGGAAAGATATGGACATTAACCCATCACCGCTATCCGAACAACTTCCATCCGTGAACACTTAATCTCAACACCGGAACCGAAGTGAAAACCGAACTGCTAGCGCATCTAATTAGCATTTGGCCTAACTACGCAAATTGAGCATCATTTTTTTAACGATCAACGAATATAACTTCTTATGCATGCACGGAAAGTTGGGTGATGGAGAAAACCCTCAATCATTTTACACAGGTGACAAACACCTGATCTTTGCTTTGGCAGTAACTCCCACCTGATGGAACCTAGCAGATGCCTTTGGCCACTGAAGAGGGATACCGAGGTGTCACTGATGCAAGCATCGCCCAGACATTTGATAAAAAAATGCCTCCAGCAATTCACGTACGACTGCGTCCTTGCTCCTGCTTAGAATTATTATTCGTATCAGCATTGGATCACAGAGAACGCTCGTGCTCTCTACAGAACACAAGCGTTCCTAGAAAACAATCCTAATATGCATCTACCCGCCCACTGCACTGGTGATGTTATGATTTCAAACCAATCTTTACCCACCAATCTGTGGCCGCCAAACAAACCAAACGGCCCTGGAAAGGTGCTCTGCGACCGTGATAGCTTACGCTGCACGGTAGAACTATGAATACACCTCGCGAAGATCTGAAAGACTTTCGTAGATATATAAATGCTAGACAAACGGGAGGGCCGAAAAATATCTGAATCATTGATGGCACTGGAAACTTAACAGCAGATGTCCCAAAAGCATTTGCGAAGCAGTTTTGAAAATTTTATATTTAGTAGGCCTGAAGGTCCCCACATTACGGACAGCACTTTGCCGCCTTTTGGTGAGCTGAGCACGGCAATAATTGATGGAAACACTCTCAACCGTAACCTTCACTGGATGAGGCTGCCACTCTCCTGCGGTCCGGATATGTGTTCCTATGGCTCTGTTAAATGCTCCCATATCTATCCTTTTACCGATATTAACTCCCGTATATAAAACTGGCGTCAGAACGCAAGTATTTCGTCAACAATATAGTCCTCAAAAGAGAATCGAAGGCTGGCGTGAAGTATTACCGGCCAGTATAGTTGTTCCTTCTTTTCATAAAGATTTCTATGAGCCGCCGCGATGGCCGAGTGCTTATGGCGCTCGGCTGCTGACCCGAAAGACGCGGGTTCGATCCCGGCTGCGGCGGTCGAATTTCGATGGAGGCGAAATTGTTGAAGCCCGCGTACTGTCTAAACTTCCGGATCCTTTCACTATGGCGTCTCTCGTAGCCTGAGTCGCTTTGGGTCGTTATAAACCGCCATGAACCAAACCGAACAAAACCAAACCAAACATTTCTGTGATACAGCACTACATACCTTAATCTTTTGTTCTGTTCAAGCAGCTATCATAACGAATCAACGTGGCGTTGTCGCAGGCCGCTCAACCTCTTAAAACCTTGTTAGTTTAATCAGCCGTGGTTGAAAAGAGAAGCGAACTTCACACAGTTTACTATTGATCTCAGTAAAGCCTTAGATGTTCATCACACATTACTGCACCTGAAACCCTCAGAAAAATACATATCTGCTACATTGCTTGCATTGCTACGCGACTATTTTAACAGCAGTTAATGCTAGTTAGCGCTAATCGGCAGGCATTGCAAATATGTGTTGCTACCAGCGACTTGCCGCATGGTTGCAATTGTTGAACCACTTCAGTGTTCTACATTCATGATAGATTTTGCTGCGGTTATAAAGCATTTATCGCTAAAACATGAAGATATTTGCAGAAAATCATATTATCCGCGACTGGTCTGCTACACTGACTAGCATGCCTCTAATAAAGTGGGCACAAAAACAACAAACACAAAAAAAAAACTATTCTGCCCAGGGGGTGTGATGGTTTCTGGTTGATTAAAAGATCAAAACCAAAAGCAGTACCCTTTCCCGCCTCTGCCCCCGCTTCTCACACGCAAAAATAGAGAAACACTACTCAGAGTAAGAAGCTTTAGAGAATCTGAAAAAAAAGAAAAGAAAATCCGAATGGTATTAGTCTCGATTGGAATTGCAAGCAACCGCTGAAGGCGAAGACGCAATTCCTCACATATTTAGAGCTTTGCGTGTAGCAACATTCAGATGCATCTACCATATTTTACACCCCACTGAAAAACTCTAAGGGCACATTCCATTCCAGTATGAGCTTTATCACCGTTAATTTTTGGAAAAGCAGCGCAGTCATCAGTCAGTGAATCGTATTAGTGAAGGGACATTCAGAGAAATTGTTAATGTATGTTAGGAAAAGAAGACCCCGTAAAACGAACCACCGAGGGCGGCCGGGCTCCTGAGGGAAATTTCAAGAATTGCTATTGTTTCCTTGAGAAACCTGCGAGAGGTCAAGAAGCTTCTTGAGCAGTGAAAAAGGCATAAGATCAAGCCTTGGATCCTAAGTGTGAAAAAGATTTACTTAGGCTATACTTTATCTGAATCTTTAGTAAAGGAAGAAAATTTAAAAAGAAAAACACTCTCCGGAAGAACGATTGCCTAAAGCAGGCACAGCTTAGGGGTCAAGGAGAGAAATTGCGTTTCGCATGAGTGGGTTTTGCGAAATATATGATATATAGCTCTGAAAAACGAATTATGCCGTAAAAGTCTAATTAAGGGGTATAGTAAAATATATTAAAGCATTACAGAAGAAATGCTCCTGGTGAATAAAAGGTGATAATTAGGGGGTGAACTTTCCTTGCCGGCTATATGAAGCGGGGCTTGATTGTTGATTTTTCAGTTTGAAGAAAGCAAATAGAAAATCGTGAACTGCTGTGAGGTTTTGAAATATGTGAATGATGAATGTGCCTCACTACTTTTTTAAAACTCCGTAATAACCGAGTAAGCATCAGAAAATCATAACAACCGCGAGTCAACAATTTTTGGTGCGGCATTCAGCTCAGTGATAATAGGATCCGTGGATCAGGAGATGTATATCGGAATACTGGGAAACGGTGGTCCAGTAGAAACAAGATTCTTGGCATTCAAGAAGTTGTCTACAAAGAACAATCGGCATTAGGTATAATTAATTCGTCAGCACTGATTAGGGTGATAGGGTTGTTCTTGAGCAGGTTAAGAATGACAAAAAACTTTTCTATCCGTTGCCGAGTAAAAGAGAGGCAGTTAGCTGAAAAACTTAAGCGTGAAGGAATTTTAAACCACCCACATTTTGGTCATTTGAGTGCTTCATCAGCGTGTAGCGATTGATAGTTGAGAGGTTATAGAGCTCTCTATCACCACTACCAAACTAAACCGACAGAAACCTGCAAACTGCATACAAGGAAACATTTGCCTTCATTAAATGCTTGTAATGAGCTACACGAGGTACGCTGGGACAGGCTGAATGAGCTGCTACATTGATGCTACATTGATCAGCCTACCAAAACTAAAGGTCAATAAAGAGAAAAATTATTTGCTGTCGAACTGGCTGAGGTTTTCAACAAACATTTCGGAAACTTGACCGTGCATATGACTGCTTGCCCGATTTATTCGAATTCGTAAGTGCGCATGGCAATCAAAATTTCCTTCAGCAACCTGTCACCGCAGAGGAAGCGTTTTCAATACTTGCAAACATAAATAACGGCAGTAGGCGCAACGTGTATGAGATTCTGGTAGTGTTCTTAAAATATTCCCTTCGGCCACGAATTACGACCCTCTGATAGAAAGCCTTCAGCGTTCCGGGCTTTTCTCAGAAACATGCCTAGACAGCGCAGAAAAGAATTCAAGCGCCCGTGATGATTAATCAAGAAATTTCCGTTGGGTCCTGATACCTCCATGTCATGACTCTACAGTGTTTTGAGGATGTCATTTGTACATCTTTTGACTTATTTTTGTAAAAAGTATTGAATATTTAAACAACACTGTTGACTTTACGACTTTTGGGAGTGCTGACGTACGCAAAACAAGCGAGCGGATACACATATACCTTCTGGAGCCACATCGACGCTTGAGTGAAACGCTGAGGCGTCCATATGAAAAACGGTTTCCTGCGTTCATCACGCGTTGCTGATTTAAAATCATGCTGTGTGGCACATAGCAAAACGTTCAAAATATCAGCTACAGCCAATCACGGCCCACTAGCACAAGGCGAAGCCGAGACAAAACAAGCTGCGTATACACATTTGTGCACGCCGTGACTAAGCTGTACATGTAGTTCATAGCATAGCGACAGTCCTTACAAATCCATATTTAACTCCATTTACTGGCATTTCGAGTTCCGATTGAAATGCATATTGCAAAAGTTGCGTTCTTTTAGAAAAGAAATCGCCGGGACAGGCACCTGCCAGGATTTTTTCTCGGGAGGGGCCCGAGGTAATCTCTTGTATAGGGTGAGAGGGAAGTCTAATAAGAGCGCTCCTACGAGAATCTGGGAGGAGGGGAGGCGCCCTCAGCGCGCCCGCCCCCCTTTGGATACGTGCCCGATGGTGGCTTTACGCCGACGCCGTGATTTTGCGGAATGGTTCTACTACTGTAATAAGAGTAAAAGACACGAAACGACTCAAAAAAAGAAATTTGAATAGGCGATCTGATGTATGCACAGTTGAGCCCACTTATAGAGAACTTGACGTTCATGCTAGCGGCGTTCGTTGTATCCGAAGTTCGTAGTAAGTGTACTTCCCACAACACAACAGCTGCCGCGGTGGCTCAGTGGTTACGGCGCTCGGCTGCTGATCGTTAAGACGCTGGTTCGATCCTGGCCGCGGCGGCCGAATTTCAATGGAGGCGAAATTCTATAACCATATTACGTAATACAACCATAATACCACCAAAATTCGAATTTATTTCTTTAAAAGTGCGTTATGCGTATCTACTTCTTCGAAGCAGATGCTGTGGTGGCGCTTTTCAAGTTCTCCAGCGCGCTCATAATCTTCTCGCCGGGACCCTTGTTAGCGACAATCTGCTTCAGGGACGCGATATACTCTGAGCTATCGTCATTCAAGCATTTATGGCAGCTGGGGCCATCTGGATGCTCGTACTTCGCGTACAATGTCTCCGTTGGACACGAGACTGCGATGTTGACATCTGCGCCAACGAAGTGACCCTAGGTGACAACCGACCAGCTGTTCCTCAACTACGCGTTGACAAAAATACAGTATGAGTACGTGGGTTTTCGACACTACCATCTGTCAATCCTGGGCTCATGCAGCGACGAAGGAAGCGTCGTGAACGTGCGCACAGAACGTGTCAGCTTCACTGTCTGCACGCTGTATGCTAACGAAAGGGCACAAAAGGTTGGTGAGCCCAAGGCGACGCATACCACGTGACCAGCGGGGCCAGCAAGACAATTAAACTTCTCAAATGACTGTCCTTCGTTGATCCCCGACCATCCAATACGCAGTAACTATAGCCTTCGACGCCGCCCCTGCCTCACGCTGACCACGCTTCTTCCTCTACTTTCGATGATTTTTCCAACCGGCACACATGCACGCAGTGAATGACCATGTATATACCGTCGGCGCGCGCTTGGCCGACGATTGTCTTGAGTTTCAATGTCGCCTTTTATGTTGCTTTTTTGAGTCGCCATGTTCTTTCCGAGGTTGCGTCACGGGGTTTGAAATGCTCTTCGGTCTCCACCCTCGCTTGTTTAACGCTTTTTTATGTTTTACGACTGCTGGTACGGGTTTACGGTACCTACTCGCCCGTTATTAAACGAGTGGTGCGGCCACTGTTGTTGACTGTATCTGAGATGCATGGCCATTACACTAATACATATTTTGGCGGTAACACCGCGCTGGGTCGTAATAACCGAGCCTTCGTTATATCTGCGGTCGTTATAAGTGGGCTCCACTGTATTCCACCAAAATTCTAAAACTATCCAATAAAATTCTCTAAGATCGTAGAACGCGTTCATTGGACTTTTGGACGACAGTGTTCTTTCATTTTATATTCTGCCTGTAATTGATTTGTAGACGGTGGTTCATGGAGTTTCTGCAGCTGCATAGCGCGAAAGAAACTCATTGCAGCATTTTTTTTTTTACGGTTTCCTCTGTGCTTCACAGCAGTTTCAGTAGTCTAAGCTGACTATACTGATAACAGGAGCAAAACTGGGTGCACCTCCTAGTACCCATCGATAAAAAAATTCATTTTCAACCTACAAGCTCCTATCCCCCCCCCCCCCCCCCCCCTCCGCCAACCTCCACCTTAAGTTTAGCGCGGCCGCCAACGCAAACCTGCAGACACCTCTATCTGTGCATGCCGATTAGCGGCCGCGGTAAGCGATCCCAGTATACGCCATGCTAAAGCTGTTATTCACAATAAATATTTTATTTTACATTATTTATATTACCTTACAGTAATAGGATCAGTTTGCTACCCCGTGTAGGGTAGCAAACCGATTATTCTTCCGGTTAACCTCCCTGCCTTTCCTCTTATTCCTCCTCCTCCTCATTGGCCATGTTGGAGCATTTGGAACATGAAGAGGCGGTAAGACAAATGGATGAGGGCGGAAATAATGCACTGTCCGCGCAGCGCATTGTCTGTGTGCGTTATTTTTTCTGCCCTCGTCCAGTTTCAGTGCATGGACGCTTTGCCAGTCTTCAGGCGGAACGGAACGCAACGTTGCCATCACAGTCCCTATTAGCAACGGATCCGGGTGTACGAGCCAACGAGAACAAGTCACCGAAACAAGCCTGCCTTTTCCACTACTTTGCGCTACATCTGTCCGTGAGAGTCTTTGTAGATGCATTGCTGCTGTGTCTGTTTGTGCTTGCATTTGTTCACTGGGCTTTTGCAACTCTGTCCTTCGTACACTAATGCCCATTCAGGCGACCTCTACCTAGAAATAAGTAAACGGAAATATGTGGACCAGTATCGATTTGCCATTCCATTTGAAAGGCTTTTTTTTTTAGATACGCACTCAATACTCTAACGGTTCAGTTACGAATATGACATTTCTAGTTTTCATTCCTTCGTTTTGTGAAGAAAAACATCAATGGAATTGGTATACTACTTGGACAGAAAGAAAATTTGCTCGGAGAATCAAGAGAAAAAAAAGTTGCTGTGAATAGTTTGTTTGTCAATTTTTCAAAAGCCTTTGACTGAGTTCATCTTATCATTTTGCTGAATGATCTCTATCTCAGGGATATTTCTGCTGTGCTTTGGAACTTACAAAGTCATACTTAAAGTAGTATACAATTAGCCGTTCGTGGCGGAAGCAAACAGTCAACGAAATCAAGGAGCATAGAGGGTGTTTTTTTTATTAATTTGTGGTGTTGATAAATGGGCGAATAACAGCGCAACTACCTAAAGATAATTGATAACCAATATGGAAGAAAAAACTACATTTCAGCGGTGGGATCCGAACCCACGACCACCGAATTTCTTGGCCGGTGCTCAGCCAACTGTAATACAGACAACGTCCTGTATTACCGCCAGGTCCACGTGAAACGTGATCGAACGGCGAGGGCGGAAGCTGTGCGAGGACCCTCAACATTACTTGTGGCATCAAGACTACCAGAACCGAGGCCCTCGTCAGCTATAGAGTTGGTAGAGCACCGGACGCGAAATTCGGAGGTCGTGGGTTCGGATCCCACCAACGGCTTCTTTTCTTAGCAATTATCTTTAAATAACTGCTTTATTAATCTCTCATTTCTCACCAGCACAAATTAAGAAAAAAAAAGCACCCCCTATGCTCCTTGGTTTCGTTGACTGTTGGCTTCCGCCATGTATGCCACAACGAGGCCCCCTTCTCTCTTGCCTTGTCCGCTCAATAAGCATTTTAGGGTGTTCTACGAGGCAGCATATTAAGCGCATCACTTTTTGTCCTCAATGTTCTTAGTAATGTCAGTACTAAACAACCAGGCAAATTCGATATATGGTGCGTGGATTACACCAGAATATTCCTTTCTGGTGATACCGTGGATGTCTCATGGAGATGTGTAATCACATCATAAACGGTGTGAAACAGCGCTAATATTTCAACATTAGGCAAGTAAACAAAAATAAAAAGCTGCTATTTTTAGTCCCGACACAGAGCAGTCATGCCGCACAAAACTGTTGCGCTGAATCCATGCCCTGTACAAATTATAGATTATTTTAGGTGACTTAAAATGAGTTTTCTGCAGTATCTCCTGGAAGAAACATGTACGCGTGTATATTAACACTAGGCCAAGTCACCATACGATCAGCCATTACAGTGATCTCGTTTCTACAGAAATAAAACCTTGGTTTATATTTTCCTCTCGCACTGAGATTTTAATTACTAGTCATTAGTCCTGGGTGCAGGAACGTTACTTCTGTGTATTCATATTATTCACATTTAATTAGGCATGCGGGGGAAGCGCCGTAGTGTGCACAATGTGGAATTCCTTTTTGTCAACTCCTTTCAGCAGAATTCACGAACTCTGTGATTGTCGTTGAAGTGGTGGGTGTAGGTTTAATGCGGGAGATAATATAAATAATTTATGCAGACTGTCGGCTCCACCAAGAAGAGACGGTTAGGCAGCAGGACGCTGAGAAACGTGAGAAGTTCCAACATATCGGAAATAAGTGACAAAAAAAAAACGCCTCTGCTTCACTTTTACAACTATATTAAATAATTATCCATCAAATACCATTTTCATATCTTTCCTTTCTCTTGTAGTGAAATCCGTCCATTTTTTGCCAACAAATGAAACTCGTTACCTGCAATTTCACTGGCATTGTTCAGTAGTTGGCATGCATGTCTTTTGTTTCTGCTTAACTGTTGCTTCCTTATTGGGAACAGCGGACTCGTCAGCTACCTTTATTCTGCTGTTTCTGAGGCTGTATTACTAAAGACTGAAATAAAGTGATTTGATTTAAAATGCCAACGAAAAGTCGGATTAGCCGCACAGCTTCTTGCTTGCCGAATTTACTTCATTACATCAAAGCCCTGAGACAGTTGACTGGTTGAGTCTACTGATTCCTCTGCAAGAACGAAAAGCGACCTCCGCAATGTTTTCAAGCAAGCTGCCACTCCGTATGCCAACCTGCACTAAAACCGAGCTCGAGAAATTTTCTTCCTCCTGTCTCAGATACTGCATCGAAGGATAACACAGGTCCTCAGCTTTTGCTTTAAAATTCTGTGAATGGCACCGAATTTGGAAGTCTGCGATAGGCGCGGTCACTGCTATCACTGCTCGCAGTACATGTGCGTGATTAATGGCAGCAGTCCCTGTCCTAACGGAGCGTTCTCACGCTGCTAACCGGCTAAGGAGGGTGCCACCAAATCTATAGAACTTACTATTCCGGTGAGGGGGAATAAAAGGAACGTGTGGTGCGTTGGCGCACTTGTCCGAAAGAAGAACGAAGGCATTGGAATACGCTGAAAGATGGAAAGAATCAAACACCGAGCTCAAACAATTGGACGCTCATAAATTTTGCGCCGTCTTTAATGGAAAGGGCTTCTCAGGCAACATCTTAACAGCGAATTAGGTCGCTATTCCTCGATCGCCATAACGAGCGTCTCCTCGGGGTAACACGCTGCCTTCTGTATGAGACGTGGTGGTGCTCTACAAGCTCTCAAGAATCTTAACGCCGATTTTCTTTTTCAGGTAAATATAGAGCGTTTGTAACACAACTTTTTGTTCGTTTGGGTTCTACTGATTGCGTTTCGACGTGCTGCTTGCCACCATCCCGCCTGCGGTCCGCGCAAGTGTCGTCACAAAAGCGAGGAATGGAACGCGGTGCTGCGACTATATATATGGCCATTATAGCGTGGACGATCGTCTACGCTCGGGGCTGCGGCAAACAGCCTTCGCGGTATTATTCTCGCCACCTGCTGCCCGTACAAACGGCTTCCGTGCAGTCGCGCCGCTTCTTGGCGCCGGCAGCGCCTGTGAGGCTACTTTTCGAGAAACTCATTCATTTGTAAGATATGCGCGATGTGGAGAATCACTACCGAACCCTGTTTTCTTTCATTTTTTTTTTATTACGGGGTTAATTTTTTCTCTTCGTTTAGGATGCAAACCAGGCTGCAGACGACGGCGCGAATGGACGGTCAAGGATGAAACCTTAATGGGGCGCTAAATGCATTCGCCGTCGTCTGTATTCCGGTCGCGTTGAAAAGGAAAGTTGCGTAGCCCTCGAAGCCAAGTTTGCGAGCTGGCCGTGACAGCTGGCGCATTGGTATGCTGATGCTGTTGTCGAATACGGGGCAGACGGAGAGTTGCTACACGCGCGCTGCGGGTGCCAGTGCGTGGTTATTATACACGATAGACGACGCGACCCACGCTTTGTGTGGTGACGCCGCACAATGCGAAGCCTTGTTCTGGCTCGTGGAAGCTGCTGCGACAAGGAAAACTTGCAAAGAAAAACAGCGCTAGAGC
Source organism: Amblyomma mixtum (assembly GCF_055824585.1). Taxonomy (NCBI): domain Eukaryota; kingdom Metazoa; phylum Arthropoda; class Arachnida; order Ixodida; family Ixodidae; genus Amblyomma; species Amblyomma mixtum. Next base: position 287,700,897 of record NC_143014.1, on the reverse strand, counting down.
CGGATTTGAAACTTTCGCATGAAATACAAGGCGCGTGAAGCCTGTTTCCGTCCATTACGAGAAAAATAAAAGTTTTCACGTCCGAGCGTGTTTTTCTTTCCAACCCTGTTAGGCAACACCAAACGACTCAACCTTAGTGGCCTCCCATGGTTGGAAACTCAGGCGACGATAACGCTGGAGCACTCCATTTTGTGCGCGTATACGAACAACAGGTTACCAGCCGGCAAAGCGTAACACCTGAATGCTTTTTTAGTGCAGTAGCACTAATACACGGATTTAGAGCACACGTATTTACGTCCCTAAAGCCTCTTGCACCTTTGCGCGCGCACACGGGGGAGAGGAGCAGCACAGCTGCGGCACGGAGGAGCCAATCAGAAGACAGCCAAAGAGAGCTCACCCAACAAGTGACGTCACAGGCTCCTCCACCGCAGCTGCCGCGTTGGGGGTAGTGTGGGGAGCCCCTGGAATATCCCAAAGGAACTGAAGAATGTCGCTTCGGATTTGCAGCTGGGTGTGTTTGAACACGTTCGGCAGTGGTTCTGCTTCTCGAGTGACCATGGAAGAAGGAAAGCTCAGTAGAGGCCCTCGCTATCCGAGCTGCGCCCCAAAAAGTGAGCCGGAAGTCACGCGCTTTCGCAAGGACTGCTGGGAGTATTTGGATGACGTGGCAGACAATGGTAACGCTGGGCGCAGCGTCACCGTCTGCTGCACTGTCTGCTGCGCATGCGCAAGCGCGCTGAGACGACGGCCAAATAGGGGTGAGCAAGGGGGAGCCCTCACGTCGGGCTTCAAAAATTAAGACGTAACCGCCTGTCTTGAGTTCTTTCCTTTCTCCATGCCATAAAGGCGAACCCGCGGCCGACCGGGTTGTCTGGCGAAGAGTATCGTCGTGTGCGACGACGGGGAGCACGGGCAAGACGACAGCGGCAGCGGGAATCAGCGGAGGCCGATGTTGCAGAACAGAAAGAACTTGGAAGCACGCAGGCAGTATGTACAAAGAAGACATCCACAAGAAAACAATGAAGGATGTCAGTTGCGATTGGATGCGATGGCGGCTTACCAAAAGCGAGAATGGGAATAACGTCGGACTAAAAAAGCTGCAGCGAGGAAAATCTTCCCCCGCGAGTTTGGCGAAAACTCATTCGAGCTATCGCTCTGTGTGCGTGACACTTTGGCATTAACGCGACTTGGAAATTGTGAAGCCAATCTTTAATCACTGAGACACGTACGGCAAGCATAACCATGTGAAAACGAAGAGCTACTGCACGATATTCCGTGATTAACTGAGTTACACCGTCCGTATTTTTAACCTCTCGCGAAGTCAGTGTGGAGTTGACAGCGCAAACTCGACCCCTTCACGACATACCGTTTCCGCGCCACGTCTGCTTCACTTCATGGAACTTGCATACCGTGTTTGTTATAAACATGGTCCCAGCAGCCAGCTTTTTGCAATCAAAGCATTTAGTATCACTGTGAGCAAGTTTTAGGAAGAAAAAGTGGAGAGAACGACTTCGCAGCCAGTGTTCACAAATTCTTTTAATCTCTTATTCCGCAATGGGACGAACCACGAGAAGGCTCTCTCCGTTCACCCGCCACTGCAGCTTAGCTGCGATCGCATTCGGCTGCTGAGTATAAGGATCGAATCATAGTTGTGGTGGCCGCATACCGCACCGCACCGCACCGCACCACACATCCCCGTACCACACCACACCACACCGCACCACACCGCACCGCACCACACCGCACCACACCACACCGCACCACACCGCACCACACCGCACCGCACCACACCGCACCATACCATACCATACCATACCATACCATACCATACCATACCATACCATACCATACCATACCATACCATACCATACCATACCATACCATACAATACCATACCATACCATACCATACCATACCATACCATACCATGCGTTAACGTCATAGAAGCGTCGGAAGTTGCGTTTCGCGCGTCGGGAGAGGCGCAAGCATACATCGGGGTTGGAATTCTCACATTTTCTGGAAAGCGGAATTACAGAACACAGGTCATACGTAAACGAACGAAATGAGCTATTCATTTCCTTCTTGTACCGCAATTTAGCATCTACTACAATGCAGCTGCAACCACCCACGTGCCAATATCAACTCGGCAATATCACCATTACCAATATTATCTCCCAATATCAATATTGTTACCAGTATCATCACGGCATCTAATAAAACCTTAAACTTTTTGAAACGTCATCTGCGAAACGCATCGACGCATGATAAACCACTCGCGTACAAGACACTTGTTGGGCCGAAACTTGAATACGCGTCACCCATTTGGAGCCCGCATCAATCATTTCTCCTCGACTCATTAGAATCTGTTCAAAATGGCGTTACTAGATGCATTTTCTTCCTATGCTCGTACGACGTCAGCGTTTCATCTTTAAAATCGAAATCCAGCTTGTCGACGCTCTCTAGTCGACGCTGCATTGCCAGCAGGGCCTTGTATCACAAGTTCTTCTTTTCTTCGCTTAATCAAGCTGCATAGATCGCAGCAGCAGCCTGCATATCCCACCGCACCAGCCATCAGTTCCAAGTTGACGTTGATGGTCTCCTCAGGCTTAATGGCACATACCCCCGGCGGGGGATTGACCAGGGATCATAGCGGTTACAAAAGTTGCGCTCGTACCATTACATTCACTGCTTCCTTTTTCTTCCGGACCGCCACATACTGGAACGACCTTCCTTCTTACATTACTGCTCCCACGTTCCCACCTTCGTTCTTACAGCTTTCAATTTTGTTCATTGATTACTTGTCACGAGGTGTTTTTCTTTGTATAAGAACCCATCCATTGTGTAATGCCCCCTACGGGGAACTTCAAAGTAATATCCTGAACTGAACTTCATCGCGTTGCTGAAGATGACGTAACACGCGTGTCCTTGTGCCAGATGTTGCCTACCGGGGCCCACCAGCACGCCATGCTCTTCCGTGTGGTGCACTAGGACGAAAGTGCACTGACGATCCGCCGCGCGTTTTTTGTGAGGAAAATGCGTCAGTGGGCGCAATTTAAGCCAAGCAGTGCGACAGAGGATGTATAGCTAGCAGGTTTGTCAAGTCTGCGCAGATCTCGGCACCTTCGGAAGCGTCGCTCTGGATCACACTGCGACCTTGCGCCATAACTGCTGGGGGGTCCAGGCTGCATCCCACAGGAGAGGCCCGGACAGTAGCGAGAGCGAGCGCCGCGATGGCGAAGAATTTATGCCCGCGAACCAAAGAAGCATTGCGGAGCTGTGCGAGTGTGGTTGTTCAGATAACGAAGTTTTGTCGTCGGGTCTGTTTGTTTTAGGCAGAGTGAGGAATGACCGCAATAATAATAATAATATCTACAAAAATTTATTAAAGTGTCCACGAACCGCGTGTTGGTCTCGGTTCTCGCTCACCTGTGAGAATGGAAACCTGATTAAAAAGAATGAAATGTACTGCCTGTTACAAAAGTTTACAGTCCACAATGCCGTTTATCTGAACGGCCCGTTTGACTAAGTTTTTTCTACAGGTGGTACATGTAAACAATTATTCATTTTTTTCGTTGACGAGAAAGCGCCATCAAAACGGGAGAATAAATAAAATTTTACGCTGCAGTCACGTCAAAGACAAAGCAGACCAATGCAGTTGCATGCAGAGAGGAAGGTTATTTAAAAAGAGCAAAACAAATGGGCTCCGAATTGGCACAAGAGAACGCTGAAAAAACAGAACTGCGCTACCTTATAAGATCACCCTTTTCGAAGCAGACTGCACTGAGACGAACCAGTCGCAAGCTGACAGTTCACACGATCCTTATTACAGTGCCCTCAACGAAGACGGTATGAAAGCTCAATTATGACCCGAAGTTGCATACAAAAGGCTAACAGCGGATCGTGAAATATACCGATGATTTCGTGGCGTTCACTATAGGGTTTCTGGATACGAGCAGCCGGAGGTTTGCTAATGCCTCGAGGTGTCGAATAGAAAGGCCTCGATGTTCTTGCGAAGTTTTGTTGGATTCTCAGTGTAGTGGAGCTGAGGATTCCTGGGCGGTGAACGCCAGTGGATGCTGCGCTATTCTGTACTTCATGTTGCCTGCCCTCTACCTACATGCAATCGGGAAGTTGTATGCGTTGAAAAATTAATAGGCCGTTTAATATTAACTCGGCCACGCGAAATGCAAGTGCAGCAAGGTATGTGATGAGATCTGAAGCAAAGAACTCCATTCTAAATAATTTGAAATTGCGGAGAGTGAAGTTCTGAAGAAAAAATTGACAGTGGTTGAGCTCTCGTTAAACCTGGAGGATTGCGAAAGCAACGAGGAGAGAGAGAGAGAGGCGATGGAGAGCGCACGGCAGCGGCGGCGGCCCCGGCAGGCTAGCTGTGCGCCGTTACTGCGCATGCGCAACTGGCGAGCGCGGTGGCGGCACTTCTTTGTCACCCACGCAGCGACGGCGGCGGTGCGCCAGCTGTGTGCCGTGTGACGTCACTGCTCCTCGCGCATGCGCAGTATGGCCTTTCGTCAGCTCCCCGAAATGGCTCGGCGACTCGCGTAGTGTTGCTTTCGCAACAAAAGAACAGGAAACAGGAACGCAAAAGCTCACTAGGAACGCACTTCAGGTTTCCTGTACGCCAGTGCAGCGACTGTCATTGCATTGCTGCACTTACGTCTTCCCAACGATTTTAAAAAGGTATCAGCTTCAGAATGAGTCTGCATGCTTTTTCATTCTCCCCTTAAAAAGCACGCGAATGAACGGGTGTCTCCATAGGTGTAGCGTGAAGCAGTGCTATAAGTTCGGAAATTTTCTTTACGTCTATTTCTAAGAGCCGCACTTCCGCACGGTTCCGCCACCCAGGGGTAAGTCCCGCACACACATAATGCGCGGTATTAAAAATATATCGCCTTTTAGAACACGCTCTATATTTTGACACTCTGTTCTAGGATGTACTCAGTATTATAAACTAAGGGCCGGCCTCACAGGTGCTGGGTCAAACCAGACAACTGCTTTGGAAGCTTTTGGTTACGTGCATTCCTACGGGCTGTGCACAGAGATATGAGGTGTGCAGTAATGGAGGGCCGAGGACAGATTCCGACAACCTGTGTGATCATTTGGCATGCACCAAAACTCAGTACATGGGGATTTCTCATATTGTCTCCATTTAAATGCGGCTTCTGGTCCTGGTTCGACCCACGAACTTGAACGTAAGATTAGCTCCTAATTTAAACAACACAAATTAAATGGAGGCAGCATTGTTTGCGGTCCCAGAGTGCATTGTTGTCGGCACGATTTTTGATCAAACTCGTGCGTGTTTTGCCGATTAGCCATAATCTGGTGAATATTCGCTACCATGCTCAGTTCATAAGACGCGGGAGATTAAAAAAGAAAGCCAATGATCACGGTGTACCCAAGTCGGCGAAGCTGCAGTCGATATCAGCCTGCGTGAATTTCTCAGATGGTTCAAAAGTATCGCATACACTGATCAGAGCATGAAGAATATAATAACTGCTTTTTGAAAAAAGCTACCGCTCTAGGAATACCGACACCGGGGCTCTGATGAAAGGAGTAAATGGAGACATGAACTGATACAAAACGTTGCACCTTATTTCGTATCTGCGGCAATATAAGACGTAATTAAGTAAGTGAGGTTCGATTCAACAGTCAGGGTAACAACAAGGATAAAATGGCCATGTTTTCTCTAAGCAGCCCACACGAGACTTGCTCCAGCTTCATTCCTACAAGGGGTGCGTTTCTTTTCTGGGAGTCTTTTGGACACACGTGACTCCCGACAGCTCTTGACCGCTTTGCTAGTCCTTGGAGGGATGCAATGAAAGACCGCACCGGGGCGGATAACAGATTGCATCAGTCGCATGTTATGTACAGCCAGGCAAATGTTTAGCTGGCGTGTGCGACGGCCGGTTTTCTGCGCTCCTCCGCTTTCGGACGAAGCAAACTTGCGGAAAGCTCAATACTAAGCACAGGCTTAGTGAGCCTGTGCTTAAATTTGATTTTTTCACAAGTTTGCTCCGTTATAAGCTACAGGAGCACGAAAAACGCGGCCGTCACGCACGCCAGCAAAACATTTAGCCGGCTGTACAAGTAAGGTTTAGGAGCCCGCAGGTTCTCTCTAGAACGGGTGTACAGTGGTGAGCAGCCTTGTCTAGAGCGCTCGGGCGGTGCACTTCCTTGCAAACAAATCCAGACTTTGTGGCAGCCTCTAGGGTCCAGCTGCAACGCTTGCACGGAAGTAGCGCCAGATAGCCTCGTAAACAAAGCAGGCACGAAAACTTTGCCCTGTAATGAGGGGCTGCTCTCTAATTTCGGTTTTTGTTACCAAGTGCGCACTGCTCAAGCGCTCTAGACAAGGATGCTCACCACTGTACAGTGAAGAAGATATGATGCGTCTGTTAAGAAGAAAGGGAGCAATGAATCGCTGAAGATCTGGACAAACGCTTCTAGTTTGCATGGCTGCCGCCACGGGCTGCGTGGCGCTAAACATCAAGAATTACCGCGGGAATTTTGAATGTTTGGAACACCACAGTCATTTCCAAATGGCGATTTTTTCGTAATAGACGCCACACTGTGCCGGTGCCGCGAACTGTTGTCTAAGATAGATAGCGCGCGGAGCCACGCCGCTTAATTTGTGTCTTTAATAAAGTTATCTACTACTACTACTGCTCCGTTAATTGCCTGAGCGGGTCGCTGGCACACTCAGACACTCAGACTCAGAAGATACAGGGTTCTTGCTTCTCTTCTTAAGGGGTTGGCATCTGTACAGGTGTCGGACACATGAACCAAAGCAACAAGCAAACGGTGCGGGAGAGAAGAACGGCTGAAAAGAAAAAAAATATATAAAACTAATAAATTAATAACTGAAAGAAAAAAACGGAACTGGAAAAGGGGGGGGGGGGATGCCAACCCCTTAAGAAGAGAAGCAGGAACCCTGTATCTTCAGTCTTGAAAAAGGACAGGCTCTGTCTGAAACGTCGACTAGCAATAAATGTTTACCTAAATGAAGCATTTCTCAGTTTCTCGTTTTACCTCCAGCAACCAAGTACGTTTATCTTTTTGTGCAACATCTCTTCGATGGCTGGTAGCGACGCTTCTAAAACAGTTTTTTGGAAATATCCCCTTCATCCGCCAGCATGGGCAGTAATTGGAGACTTCCAGACAAAACACCTCTTCAACCACTTCGACCTCTGGAATCGGTGCTCCCCGGCCTTCATTACACAGCCTGGTGCGAGGATCAACGACATTCGGAACCTGCGGGACTTTGTGCCTCAATCAGTGAGCGGTTTTATTCCATTTGGGGACGAATGACCTGAACAGCGATGGCATCCAAAGTGCGATTGAGCGGTACGCAGAAGCGTTTAACATCACCCGCCGGAGCGGCCTGAAGTGCAAGTAATCTACGCAACGTTAGTCCTCCCACGCGCCCCAAACCGCCGCCGGCGCTCTAGTAACTGGCGATCAGTTCAATCGACGGGCTGAGAGTTTCAATCGTCAACTTGTTGAACTTTGCCGTCAAGAGCACAGTGTTTTTTTCCTAAACCACTCTCTGGAGGTCTTTCCATCGGTCAGTGTACTCGCTGCAGATGGAGTGCACCCAAGTTTTCGTAGGGTTTTGGTGTTGGCGTGGCACATTTACAACCTCCTCCTCGACTATCATCGGCATCGCCTGACAGAGTGGCAGGACCATCTGACGATAACAGATGATTGCACCAGCCCCACCATGGAGCACCCCACCCCAGCAGCTTCTAGCTACTCTGAGGTCCTCATTGGCCGCCAGAAAGAAGGCAGACAAGGTGAAAACCCACACTCTCCAACCACACCTGCGACCCACCGACAGGTGGAGGAGGATCGAACACCTATCTTCTAAGGGTGTCGTTCCAAGAGACCACTACAGCACACAAGGCTTGAGCGCCAGGGGGACATTGCAACATCATCCGTGACCCAACGCCGAGCTCTACTCCCAACACCAACCCGGCCACCACCTTTTCCCAATGTGGATAGTAATATGATCCCCGCTACCACCTCCAGGGAAGCGGCACGAGACAGTACCACCGAGGGACCCCGGTTAACAAAAGACTTACCAACTGGAACCCATCGGCAGCATCCTCCATCTAAGGCAAGCCACGTGTATACGCCAACCACCTCAAGCACGGAGCAGAAATCCACGGAAAACACCGCGAGGACTATAGCAAGTCCCGGCGCAACCCCTGGCCGTTACGATCAAGCACAACGACAGCTGTCTTCCACTGTCGAAGGCCATGTTGATACCACAACCAGCCTGAAACCGGAAGTTCTCAACACCCCTCTGTCTCGTTACGATCTCCGAAAGCGCTGTGGTTCCGCACAACGGGTTCGCCAGCACTGACAATCAGGCCGCGTGAGTACGCCGACTCTCTCTTTCTCACCCTACCGCCTTCCTCAAATAACTCAAAACTTCTAACGTTAAGAAAAATCGTGGATAAACGAATTAGGCATGAACTCCATATCGCTAGCCTTAAGATCTACATGCAATCTAAAATCGGACCAGAAGGTTTAGAAGTTTCACTAACACCATCAATGGGGTTCACACACACACACACACACACACACACACACACACACACACGCACACACACACACACACACACACACACACACACACACACACACACACACACACACACACACACACACACACACACACACACACACACACACACACACACACACACACACACACACGCGCGCACACGCACACGCACACGCACACACACACACACGCACGCACAGAGACAGACAGACAGACAGACGTGTATGGATGTCGCTGGTATGGCAGGCCTTATCACGGTGTGTTTACGAGTGTGTGTGCGAGGGGGGGAAGCATTATGTAGTGATTTACTCGAACTCTATGTCGTTATAATCCTTCTTGCACTTCGTTATTGCTGCCTCCACTGTGACTGGAAACATGCACTCATAAGACACGCAGATGGTGAGAACGGAATAGAATCAGACGAAAAATTATATCTAGAGCCTTTACATTCATTACGGGCCTTACATTCACTGCTTACGAACAAACAGAAAGCGCAAGGCGTGTTTGCCCCTAAGAAAATAGTGCGCGGAGGAGGCTATCTTATATTGTTCTCTTTTTACAGATTAAAGATCCATATATCTCAAGTAGCGCGTGTCAATTAAAATTTATCAGCACAAAAATCGGCAGCAGCTTTAGCAGTTAAATCTCATGCGACAGTGACGTTTGTAGCTTGTCTCCTGTGCAGGCTGTGCATGACAGTCACGGAGTCTTGCTTACCTGTTGTGCTGAATGGTAGCAACTGCGCTTATACTTCTGTCCTTAGCTGTACAAGTCGTCAACGTCGATTTTATCGATTTAAAATTCTCTCTAAGGTGCGCGTACCCGCTCTACCTTTCAGTTTTCCCGCCAGCCGTTTTCACACGCCAGACAGCGATTCCTTCCTTGCCTCTCGGTTAGTGCTTTTACACTATCGAGCAGCGGAAGACTGACTCGCTCCAGGTCGCCGCCACTGACAAAGGAGCGCGAGTTTATTGCGAAATTGTAAAACAGGCACGGTTCTACCTCGGGTGCGCCCAGAAGCAGTAGAGTTATTGTAAGTTCCTAGAGTTGCGTGTTTGCTTTCCCTGCGCCGCTCGCGCCTCTATTGGCTAAACGTGATCGCATGGTTTGAAAGCATCCATGCATTGTGGAGAAACCAACTCATTTGAATCGGAGACCGTTGCTGACAGTCTATGGGTACTTCTACTGTTCTCGTCCTTTGCGACATATTTTTTCTCCGAGTGCACATGTTCACTGGGAACGATGTCTTGTTACCAATAACACGCAATTTTATGACAAGTTCTCGCCGATTGTTAAAAAAAAAATGCGTTTGTGATTTGTGGTGTCTACGACAGATGGCGCCACCCATCCAGCACATAGCGAGTATTTTGTTCTTAACTCACTGAGACGGGCCTTGGTGCAGCCGACATATTACTGGCAAGCTGTGTCATTCAGTGCAACAGTAATATTCTTAGAATAGAGAAAGTTCAGCAGCCAGAATCAAACGGGTTGAGCCTGCACTTGCACTAACCATTCCACCAAGACCGCCCGCTGCATGCAAGTGTTGTGTCTTTCCATCGTAATTTGTGTGCTTAGGGGAGCAATAAGGCGTAAAAACGCGCAACTATGCAGTAACTCTAATAAGCAGCCCTGCGTACTGCCACCGTATTGGAGAAACTGAGGCGTCCCCTCAAGGTCGTGAAATAGTCGGTGTGTGTCAGCCTTCTGCAGCGCATAGGAAGAAAATCAACATATTCGCGCACGATCTCGTCACATTCTTTTCTCTCAATTACAAACGAAAACATTCCCATTCAGTGACACGATTTTCGTTACTACCAGCCAAAAGCTGGGCATGTTGTAGAAGGCAGGTAAATATAATCTGCCAGGCTTATTTGGCTAGTAGTGCTAGCAGTATTAGATATAGCCGTAAGAGGGATAACTGCGAGTGTCAGGTTGAGAGGTATCAAGCACTGCTAAGAAAGCTAAGATGTACGGCCTTTGTCAAAAACATGTAGCCCTAGGGGTTTGCTTCTGGGTCTTTGCAGTGTAGTCCTACAAACATCGTCGGCGCTTTAAACTATATCGACGGCGACAGGAACTCCCATCCTCACCCTTCCAGGGCTTAGGAATTTCATGGGTTCCAGAAAGTTCCACTGCATACGGCACAAACTGAACCCCATTGGGTTGAATCTTTTTGAAAAAGGCTTATCTTTTTTTTTATTTCGACAGTGTGCCTGCTGGCATACAGTAAATTACTTTGGAAAGTGATATGCTGTGAATTGAAGCACATCATGAGTGGGATGCTGGTTATTGAAGCTAAGCTATCGCCATCCGTCCATTGGAAAGAGAAAACAATAGCAGGAAGCTGTCGGCTTGTCGGCCTTTCGACAAGCTCCAGCAGGCGTGGCGACGATAAACTGAACTCCTGCTAGGTGCCGCCAATAAACATGAAGGCGAAACTTGCCAGCTAGCCCCCTAAGTGCATGCGGGTGGGTTGAACATGTCCTGCATTATGTTAACGAGCCGAGTGCATTAGTTTAACGAGCCGCTGCGCTCACCTGAGCAGTCAAAGAGTGCGCGTTTCTGGAAACTGAAAGGAACACCCATGAGGTATTCCTGCACATCTGGCACCGCATATTAAAACGGATTAGATTTCTATGGCGCGGAAGGCACATGTGATTGTGCATAATTTGCAACTGGAATGAATTTCTCCTACCTATTTCTGGCAATAAACTTTTCAGATTGCGTCCAGTTTCCTCTCCGAAATAAAGTCGCAAAGCGAACTGGCGTAAATACCCGCGAAGAAGCCCCCAAAATCAATAAATAAATGCGGGAGGTTGAATATTATTACATGAGATAGAATTCAATAGATCCTTCAACCCTCGGAGCACCCCCTCCCCCCCTCCTGCAATGAAACAAAAAGGCCACACCTTTTTGACCCACTTCCGTTAAAGGCCGCACGCGGGTGTTCGACGTCTTTTGTGAAGGGGATGAAAAAGAAAACCGAGAAAAAAACATGAAGGGTTCTCGTGGCTTCGCACCGGCGCTGAAGAAAGAAAACGCAGAGAACGGCTAACCCTAGGATTGGTCAGATCACTCCGCGCGCTCACGCTCCCCCGTGCTCACGCTCACTCCGCCACGTAGACCAGAGACCGTTGGACGCCATGGACGCGATCATCAGGGTGCCGTCTGGGACCTCCAAGGGGGCCTTCGTGGCGTTCCTGTTCTGCGGACTCCTCGTGGTACTCATGCTCTCTCTCTCGACCGTGGTCATGGTTCGACCGGATGCCCTGCCGTGGCATCACGCCAACCGCAGCGCTCACGATACCTGGAATGTCAGGGAACCGGAGTCGGATGTCCCGGCGGAGGCACACGACGCCTTGGCTCCCGAATACAGCGCGACCACCGACGCACCGCCGCTCCAGGTGTCGATGCAGGCTCCTCCTCAGAGAACCGGGGACCGCGGATCGTTTCAACTCCTGCCGGCGGAGCTCTACACCAACTCCAGCCATCAATACTTCTGCTTCTACCAGGTAACGCTACGCGAAGCCTGTCCTCTACAGGACAGCGCCGCGATGAGTGGCGAATGCCAAGAAAAAAAAAATTAGACGTTTTAGCATGACTAAGCGCGGAATATCGTGCAGTAGCACTAGTTACGGTGAGAACTTAAGGTCCTTGCGTGCTGTGAATGCGAAAGCATCCTTTGATCTAAAGGCCTTCACATTTTCCTCAACAATAAAGGCCTTCGCTATAAAGGCCTTCGGCCTAAAGGCATTTACCCGAAAGACCTTCACCCAGAAGGCCTTTACCCTAAACACATTTACCTTAAACACCTTCCCCCAGGTGAAGGCCTGCAAGGTGTACACACCTGGCAGGTCGTCCACAGCCCGGTGGGCAGGTCTGCCGCCTGCCGCAAAGCAGGCTTCGGGGACGTGTATAGTTATGCCCGAAATCCGTAAAGCGCGGTTATATAGTTGTGCTAGTGCACTAAAAAAAAGCGCATCTAGGACAGCGGCTCGAGCAGCACGGAACCACCAGTGCTCGTGCCACTGCCATACAAGGATTTTCTTAATCCGTCAGCCATAGGCGCCGCGACAGTAAGTGCCATGTAATATAACGGCTTCTTTGCAAGTTGCTGAGCGCCTGAAAATAGCTTACAACGCCAACGAGGCGCTGGCGTAAGAAAGCAAGTGACACCGCCCGGAGTTCAGTGGCGTATTTAGTTTGTGGGGTTCGTCTCAGAGCAGCGCATGGGCTATGAGAGACTCCGTACTGCAGGGCTGCGGATTAGATCAAACCACCTGGGGTTCTCTAACGTGCCCTGACATCGCACAGCAGAGAAGGGCGTTTTTATATTTCTCCTCTATCGAAATGTAGTACCGCGACGTTGGGCTCAGGAGCTGAAAATATAGGCACTGTGGCAGGTGTGTACTGTATGCGCTGCAAGCTATTTTCATACCGCAAAAGAGGTTGTATGTCTTGGATGTGTACTTCACATCACCATTTCATCTGCCAGCCGTTAGACCGCTACCTCTGTTGACACTCGCACTTTATTCGTTCCAAAAGCGGCGAATTGCACGCCCTAGTTTTTGTAATGCGAGCCCGTTGAAAGTTTCAGCGCCGCCTTGTCGTGGTGATAGCGTGCGTCAGCCGAAATTAAGAAGGGGGAGGTTTTTACGCTGGCTACCACAACTGGCTCTCTCGGCCGTGCACACGATCAGCGGGCCGGTGGAACAGCCGGTCTGCGGAATCAGTGCCCGTCTTGTGGGAAGGATAAAGAGGATGTTTTGCCATTTTTATTCTCGGGTGCTTTGAAGCCATCACCTGCGCAAGAAGCAACGTCTAGTTCACGTGTTTAATGCGCCACACCTTTGACTTGCAACTAACCAGCCGCACATACCCGGCCAGCACAAGACCTTGAGGCCCACTTGATAGTGAGCTAGCAATTCAAGAAATCCGCGCCGCCCGACATCACACGCTACGTAAATGAAACGCGGGCACTACTCTCCCTGGTTCCGGCCTGGTGTAAACAAATTACGCGCTTGAGGAGCACATTAAAAATGTTTTATCTTAAAATTTCGTCCATTCTATCAATCCGAATTCCGTTTTATGATGTTACAAGCGTAATGGGCTATAGTGTGGAGTCGGAAACTCCGCTTCAGAGGCGAAAGTATATCGGCCGCTTGCGTGTACTGACGCCGTGCGGCTGTGATATTGCGTTTAGGTGCCGACACGCGGCCCTTTTTCGTATCCCTGCTCCGCTTTTCGCTTGCTGGAGCGAGAGACTACACTTGGCCGTGTTGGGTTCCTGCGCAGTCCCGTGCCGATCGGCCGGAGTCGGCGGGCGTGCTGTTCGGGTTGTCGGTCTTCCCCTACCATCTCTGCACCCACGCCGTGTTCTGCTGTGCCCACGTCAACGGTTCGTCTCTGCACATCGAGGCGCCGCCGGAGGCGGACGGGTTCCCGCGCTACCTGCGCGGTTTGAACCCGCACATACGGCCGATGATGGGCTTCAACGGCAAAATGCCCATAACCATGCTCACCGGCTCCGACTGGATCTTCCTGGAGAGCGCCCTGGTGTGGCTCACTGTAAGCTCTTGCTCAACGCTTTGCAGACGCCTCCCTCCTTTATATCAGTTCCGTTACGCATCGCTTGATTCGCAGTGGGATCCCTTTGGATGGCTTTGTTAGCTTCATGCGTCGCGATGTTGCGCCACTTGAGGGGAGCGGTGACTCGCACCAGAGAGCGAACTGCTGGCAATGTCTGGCGAATGATCTTTTGTAAACTACCACCGCATCGCGAAGAAAAGGACAGCTAACATTTGTTCGCCCATTTCTCATGGTATGTCGCTAGTCGTGAGATTTTCTCTCATTCTCGCTGGACGTACGGAGAAGGCAGGAAGGCTGAGTGAATGAGAAAGGTATAAGAAAGCGTAGTGGGAGTAGGCCTGATGTGCCGAAATGGGTGATTTTGACTAGCACTGAAATCGAGGAAGCGTGGCCTGACTAAACTAGGTTGCCTATTGTCTAGGTGTGCAGTCAGGCCGGAATGAAACGCGAACACGAATATACCGCACTTTAACTTGCAGCGAGATATTCCTTCACAACCAGTTTATGAATATGTACTTCGGTAGATCCTTTGCCCAAAAACATGAATCGAGCTCGTTGTACACTGCCGCTGAAAGTATACAAGTAAGATATTTTGTTTCGTACACAGGCGCCGTTCGCGTTTCATTCAGGTCCGACTTTACGTCTAGCTGCTCTGACATTTTATAAAGCAGCCCTTCATGTGAATTGTAAATTTAACTTTCTTTTTTCTATATGCTCTAATGAGCGCTCATTTGGTTCAGCCTTGGACTGATAATTACTCGCATGCTCCGTTTTTCCGGCCAGTTCTGTAATCTCTGGCGAGCAGCAAGCGCGTATAGGCGTTACTGCAAACCCTAAAATAACGAAGCCCGGGATCTACTGGTCTCAATAACCTCTGACACGCCAGGCACACTCCAGCGCCTTAGACAGGGCATGCGAACTCCTCGCTGAACGTCAGTAAGCCACCAGACATTGCACAGCAGCGTTTTGTGCTTATCGTTGTACTGCCGCGTTGCACTTTTGACTCGGCTGGTGACGTAGCTTAAAATAAAAAAAAAACTGCATGTTTCGAACTGCGTTTGATATATTTTTGTGGAAAATAACCAAGCATCCATACGCATGCAAACGCGCTGATATCTCCGCCTCATCGTTTCAAGTGACCATTCCTTCAAACAGGCCGTTGGTGAAAGGACCTAAGATTAAAAACCTAAAATCTCTAGGAAACTGCCTGTGCACTCGTATTTGTCCCCGAGTAGATCATATTTAAGTCGCGCTGAAAAAACCGAAGCTCACGTCACTCTGGAAGAGTTCTGCCCGTGATCACAGAGAAGCAGTGCAGGTCCTGGACATCTGAGTTAGTCCAAAATAACAGCTCAGTATTACAGAGGTACAGCACGTGAACCGAACTACTCAGCGTGTTATATGTGGCTGGAGCAGCAACCTTGGTCCTTCGAGTCTCGCATGTATCGTGCTGCTGGGAATTAGGGAGCGGAGAAGAATACTCGCGCCTATTAAGCTCTCCCGTCTCTAGTCGGGCGTGCCAGCGTGCGTCAAAACGAAACGCTGCGGTTCGTGGCAGCCCCGAGGGTACGAAGGCGCCGTGCTCCTGTGGAGAGTGTCGCTGGAGACCTTGGCTGCACGGCGTGGTTACACGGACCTCCTGGAGCGAATGGCCAGGCGCTTCGAGAAGGAGCGCGTCTTCCTCAGCGTTCTGGTCGACACGGGGGATACACTCAAGCAGCGGCTCGACCTCGGAGAGCTGGCCGCGTCACTGCCAACCAGTAGCGAGGGGCCCCCCTCCACGGCTTCGATTCTGCTTCACCCGATAGTGGGCGAGCCCCCCCTGGCGCAAACCCGGGGAGTCGAGGACCAGCGCTCAGCGGTGGTCTATGAAAAAAACAGGCTCCAGGAGGCACTGAAGCAGTTGCAATCCACGCTGAAGCAAGTGCGTACTTGAATGCATGGACAACCATATGTAGCGTTGCGACGCGCTACGCCTGGCTCTTAAAACATCCATTAAGCGTATGCGCTCTTCTTCCCTAACGTCACATCATTACAAACACGCTCAAACTCGCTGGGCTATTCGGCTGCTTTGTGGAGATGCATAATCACTACACTGCGTATCGTGGCAGCAGGAGGAGGTTTCAATGCTCATTCAGCATCACTGTCTGCATTGAGACGTGCGCGAACGAGTATTAAGTCATTGATTGCTAAACGATAACAAATAGCATTTGATGCAACCAGGCTATTTGAAAAGCTATCCTCTTCCATGGACCACTGTGTCAGATAGCTTCAACCAGGACGACAAGACAAAAGCCCGTATATCTGGTATGCCCTCAAGGAGTTCTAGATGCATGCTTTTAGGGCTTGTGGGAACTGCACCTATAACGGAAACGGTACGATGCAGATTTAAACGTATTGCATCTGCGTTCTGCCATGGCGAAACGCCGTTCCCACTCCGCATCCGCGCTGCAGAATACTTCGCCTCGCATTCCTAAAAAATTAGGCGCGCACAGAAAACCACCACCGGATTCGGTTAGTATAATGCGGAGACTCTCTTTGCTTCAGGGGCGCTCTGTAACTAAGCAGAATTTGAGTCTGTCTGGCGGGAACTCGTACAGTATGGTTAGCGCACGAACTGTTGGCATATAGCTACAATTGCTTATGCATATATCAGCAAAGGGATTCACACCACGTTGCACTACAATTTGTTCTGAAAACGGCGTCACGAAACTCTTGATATTTACCATGACTAATGCGGGGATCTATACCGGGAATATACCGGACGCCGGAGATCCATCAGAGGAGTGCGACAGGTCGACCCTGTAAATTAACGTAAATATAAAGCCGATGTGTTGCACCTTTGAAACTGATTTAGCCGCTCAATGTAAGGAATATTTGCATGTTGTGGACCGCTCTCCTCGCTTTCTTCTCATGTGACGCAACTCTCTACTCAAGACGGAGGAGGAGCCCCTCTCGCACTCACTGGGCATTGCTGTTCGCGGCTACCGCTCTCCGACCGTCAGCGATGAGGCGTCCAGCAAACTTTGTTACGTGTTCTCGTTCGCGGGAATCACGTACAAATTTTGGGACAGCAACGTGACCGGCGTGAAGGAGTTGGTGTACGGTCCAGGAGATCCCGGCCCCATCACGAAGACCCCCGGAGAGCTAGCATATTATGAAATATGCAATGAGGCAAGCGCTCATGTTCACTCCCCTGCATAAGCTGCATAGACGCGGTCAGGACGGATAGCGCGCACATTTTGCAGAAAGTTTACGTGTGAATGGATTCGTAGCGCGTGCGGCAATAGCCCCTCAGCCCCGGGCTAAAATAAGTCATTGTCAGCTCTGCCGTTCTTAGCCCTAAACACCGTATCTTTGCTTCTAACCTAAGATTAGAATATGTACAGGACTTAGTGGATTCAAAAGACCACTGCACTCAGAAAATTGACAGTAGTTTGCTTCATCCGTAAAAGACCTTGTTGATTGTTCGAGCTTACTGACACGCTATTCTTACAGGACACGTGGTAGGGATGTGAGGGGTTTACTCCCAACTTTCAGGCACATGACTCAATGCTGACGTGCATATCGAAGTAGCTGAGGTATTTCAAAAATAGATCTGGCTATTATGAGCTCTGATGGCCCTGCCAATACACATGAGCCAGGCTGGCTTATGAGTCGCTAAGGCTCTGCACTACACTGCGTGGAGACGAGCGACCTCTAATTTGTAGATTTAAAAACGCCTGCCCGCTAATTCCACGATCATGAAGCCGATGAGATCATATTGCGGACGCTGGTAATCCTGAATGAGGAACATTCTGGGGCAAATCTGGAAGAAGAAATAGGGGGAGAGGGGGTACTGCTCGTATTGATTATCAGAAATATGAGTGAGGTGCTGAGAGAAGAGTGGATCGCACGACACCTTTTTTAACGCGCACATGAAATCATGCTGCAATTAGAGAAGCGCGCTGTGCGTTACGGAAATCTAAGGTTGACGTCGTGAAAGAGTGACGTCTCGACAGCTGCTTGATAACGGCTCCATGAGTTTCATGTAAATTCAAAGACTGGACGTCTCAGAAGCGATGAGAACATAACGGGGGCGTTTCTACAAATTAGTGGATGCTTCCAAGAGCGTGCACTCTAACTCATTGAAATTGTGCAAATGCGCAGGTTTGGGACTCAAGCCAAGTGTTTGAGTTCGGCGTCGTTTCCAAGCAGGGCGCCAACTGGGTGTCGCACCTCACCGAGTTTGTGGTGCCGCCGCTGGCGCGTTTCCTGCGCTACAAGTTCCGGGCACGTTGCTTCGGGGTGTGGAACCTGTGGCATGATGACTTCGCCGGCGTGTGCGGGGGCGGGCGGTACCCGCTCATGCGGAACCTCTTCGGGGTGTTCTACGAACACCGGTAGTGCCGCGGCGTGCGCGCTGGGACCAGTGGGGCAACAAAAAAAAAAAAAAACGCTCAAAGAGCAGTTGAGCAGCCGGTGGCTAAAAGTGTGCATCTTTTTTCTCCCACAGAGGCTGGGTGTGCTGAACAAAAGTCATCTATCGCGTAAATCATTTCACACGTAGGTCTTGTGCAGATGATGGCGCCTGCCACTGACCGCGATGCATGTTCGTGGCCTCGATTTACTGAACACCACACTGCGTAACACCGCGCACTTCTAGGGCATGTAATGCGAAGGCAAGATAACGGCTGGTCCTTAAGGGTAAGAGAGTGGATTCCAAGAGAAAGTAAACGCAGCAAGAGGCGGCAGAAAGTTAGGCGGGCGGATGGGATTAAGAAGTTTGCGGGGATACGGTGGCCGCAGCCGGCAAAGGACAGGTTACTTGGGAGAGACGTGGAAGAAGCCTTTTGTTCTGCAGCGGACGTACTCAGGCTGATGGTGATGAATGATAACTCTTAATGCTAAGGGAGGCGAGTCAGCCGAGTGTAAATCTATTATCTCAAGGGCACATCATCACAGCTTCCGGTTACGCCTTTCGGCTTTCTAAACTCCGCTTTTTGCTCTGCAGCACCTCAATATCCGACTTAAATGATAGCACACACATGAATGAGATTAATAATCCGCACCATGTTTTGTGCATAAAACAGTACAGTACACGCAAAAGGGTTATAACTGGCGCTTTGTGCGTCTGAAATAACATAGCTGCTCCACAGCCACTCTACCTATGCGGAGGTTTGCGTTTGGCGGCAACGTTATAAAATACATCCTTTTTAGCGATGGGTGGCGCTGCTTAAGGAAAAGTTTTGGTGCTGTGTCCTTGAAAGTAAAGAATCATGGCTTAGAAGCAGCACCGCATACATAATGCAGGCCCGCCACCAAGAACGCAAGCAAGCATTTGAGAATGCCTGGGAGTAAGCGGACTGACCAGCGGGGTAATAGTTAATTTCTCTTTGGTTTCGGTGCGCCTGTATTTAGGGGTAAAACTCGACTTCTAGACAATGGCTTGGCTGAGCGAGGGTGCTAGCGCAGCACTACGATGCTTATCTTGAAGGAAAGTATTTGTGGTCATGTATGGACGCGCTTTGTAAGGCGTAAATCCAGAACATTACGCGTACGGGTCATACTATCGCGGTGGAATATGCCTAGGCTTTCTGCGAAGCTTTTTTTTTTCTTTCCTCTTTCGCGCTCCTCTGGGTGCAGGTTTTGTGATATGAGCTACGTGAAAGTAGCCCTAAACTAATAAAATAACACGGAAAACGGGGAAGGACGACTGGGAGTCAGGGGAGACGCGGACTGCCAACCCTTCTTTCACGCCAGGAGTCGCCGCAGAAAACCTTCTAAAGGAGCCGCAAAGAAGCGAAAAAGCCACCGAAAGGAAATTTGACTGTCTGCTACGGCTCCAGGGGCCGCGGTGAGAGGAACGGCTCATTGACGAGGAGAATCCGAGCGGCTGCGCGCTGTCCCCCAGGAGGATATACGCGCAGACGCCGGCAGCGGCGTGCACACCGCCTCCCGGGTCTCTGTGCACGGTTCGTTTACCGCGTGGCGGCGCTCCTCTTGTGACAAGGGGTTCCTAACGGGCTGCCGGCTCGGCCTGCACTGAGCCCCTGTCCTCTGCACCTCTGCAGAGCGACGTGTTGTACTGCCGAAGACGGCCGAGGTGGAAAAAGAAAAAGCAAAAGGAGTCCGAATGTTCTGGGCGCATTCGGTGCGCTCTATGCGCGCGCGAAAGCCGGATTCACGAGGCTTTGGACGTGCATTGTTGGCGGCGCGTTCGTCTCCCCCCCTTCCTCTCAAGGCTTTGACGATTTGCGCGCGCTTCGCGTCCCTTTTTTTTCCGCTGACCTCGCTCGCGCGGTGGGAGGTCGTCGTGTCTCGGAGACTCCTTATGCGAGAGCTGGACTGCTGCTGCTGCTGCCAGGAGAGAGAGGCCGTTCGCTTGGTTTTTGCTTATACGAAAGATGGCGTCGCCTTTATGGGGGCGAGCAAAAAAACCGCGACGATGATGTACGGCGTGCTTGTATAGGCGAGCCGCCGCTACAATCTTTTGGGGTCCCGTGTCGCAGAAAAGCCGGCGTTGGCGTTGCCGTCGGCGTGGTGGAAAAATCCGAATTGGTCAAAAAAGCTGCTGTTACAAGCGGCTCCCTGGGGCCAACCACACAAGCAGCGCATCGGATCTTCAGCGATTGGAGCAACCACGAGCAACGCGTCAAGCGCACGGGCCGTCGGCCGCAGCCTTCCTCCTCACCCTCACGTAAACACGACCAGACGACGACTGGCGTCGCTATCGTCGCCTCTCAAGCTGCTACACAGCAGACCCATAGCTGTATTCCTAGTAACGGCACCTATGTAGCGTACGCGGGAATCGAACCCTGACCTCCAGGTTGGGAGTCAGACACGCTAGCGCCACGCCACTCAGGCACGTTCGTACGGCTTGTTTAAATCGGGCTTTATGCGTAAGCCGTGTGGTCTTTCACATAATTATTGTGATTCTGAAAGAGCAAACAGTGTCTGTGTCTACGTGGGCAAGAGGGACCGCTGCCACGTCATGCCCTTAAAGGCGGAGCTTAAGTGTCCCCGCAACATTTTTTTATGCACCGAGGCTTTCGCAGTGGTACAAGGCCGGCTCCTTTTCTCATCCTAAGGCACACCAAAGTGCTACCGTCTAGTAACACGAGGGAACATTACAGTAATCTGACGGTCGACAGAATACCATCTGGTCAGGATGAAGTAATATAACAAGGCGAAGATTTGGTCAGTTACCAAATCAAAGGCAAACGGAAATGACGTTTCGGGTCTCATACGGAAACATTATCCTAGAACTTGTGGTGCGCGTCACGTGTGGCTTACATAGTCACCGCTAACTACGTGACTTAAAACTCATTAATGTCCTGCTGAACATCCCAACCTATTGCACTTATACCGTAGCGTGCTCCCTGGCCTCCGTTTTCTGTGAGAAGCGACTGTTTTCAACAATTTGTATACCTCCGTACAATGGTCAGGACACGCTTCTTCGAACTGTCTGTGCCGAACGAAAGGTATTCGGAGCTGATCTCGCTCATTTTATTAGTTCGTCCCTCGTTTGACTCTAATGGGGCTATAAATTTGACGATATTTTCCCTGGTGACTATAATTTTTTCCTTGTAGCTACCACCTGATATATAAGAACTTATATAAAGAATAATTTAAAAATGAGGTCGCTGGTCATTATTTCGTCGACCGTCAGCATGGAAGTGCCGTTGAAGGCAGCAGGCACGGCATGCAGTGTTCAAAATGGTAGCAAAGATAAATAAAATATGCATGCTGGAACCAAATGACCCGGAGAGATTATCGAAGAATCGATTGTCGAAAAATGACGCCAAGAAAGGAAAAAGTGTGTCGCGTTGTGGTGTTTATATTTTTTTCTTCTTATTTCTACACTAGAACACGTGCTTTAATAGCTAACGCAAAAAAAATGCCAATCTCTCTTCAACATGAAACTCCCCTTTCCTTAGGATTTTAGAAACAGAGTTACATAGGCCCACCGATTGTAAGCAGCAGCTTCCAGAAAGCTCACACATTGGTGAAACCGTGAAACGGAATGCATGAATTCTTATCCCTTGATCCCTCAGCGGAACCGCAACCGCAGCGGTCTTCCGCGGACCTACCAAGCGTCAGAAACGTTTAAATTTAAACGTTTAAATTAAATTTTTAAAATAATAAGATAAAGTTTAAAGTAAAACCTGTTTTTCTAATCTGAGGAAGGAGGAATACGAAAGAAATACAAACAAAGAACAAAACGATAGCTGTTCAACACTTTCCTTACCGCGGGAAAACTTAGAGAATCCGGGTGCTGTGCGTAAAAAATTTCTTCACCTATAGATTTGAAAACTTTACTTTATTGCAGGCCACCAAAATGTAACCATTATAGCTGTCTTTTTAATCACATGCAGCGAAAAACAGAATACGCATTAATTACAAAAAATGGAAATGTTTGGTTGCCAAAATTTTAGACGCACAAAAATGAGCAGAAATCTTAAACATATTTGCTCAGAAAACAGGAGAATGGCGAATGTAGAATATAATTTTTATCAGTCACTATATCAGAAACGAGTATTAAATGTTACATAACTCTTCAGGCTAAACTTTGCCATCCGCAGGAGAAAAAAGAAACATTTGCTCGCGCGAAGCGCTTTGGGCTACTCCGCAATGCACTGCCAAGGTCGACCCCGGGCCGCCTTCAAGACAACTCGATCCGCCACACAGCTGGTGGCACGGAATCGTTCAGGCACTTCCAGTGGGTCTCGGAAACTACGGAATCTCCTCAGCGGAGAACGAAAGATACAGACGGTCACTTATCGATAGTCCTGGCTGGGCAGAGCTGTCATCTCTGTCCGAATTCTGACGAATGAGTGACATTCTTTTCTCACAGAAATGCCGCTTGCACCTGCGAAGGCCAGTGTCGATGATGCGGAATCGCGAGAGCACGGCAGTGGGTGAGCAGCGTTCGTGCAACTCTTGGAGATGTAAAATTTCTGGAAATTTTGAACGCTGAAAACAAAAGCGTAGAAGATTTTTTTTTTCTCCCGGAAATACTGGAAACATTGGAAAGATACTCAAAACAAGAACATGTCAATAATTTATACCCACGTACTCCCGAAGTTCGACACCGAAGCGACTGTTTCATGAATTCTGGTTAATATATACGCAGTACTGCTTTGTGCCTTGGCTTCCCAAACACTGTCCCTTGCTGGCGTGTGTTACGGATGGTCGATACTTTTGTATAGACCCGCACCCGTAGAGACGCAAAGAAGGCCTCTGCAACACTGGTAGGCAGGAGCAGTGGCCACCAGAAGGTCATCAATTCAGTCTCTAGACGACGCTACGTCTCTCCAGGAGTCAATAGTGAAGTTGTCGAAAGCAGACTGCACCAAGAAAATTAATCAAGCTCACAGACAAGACGATGAGCGCACTTTATCGAAACTTCTGTTGGGGCAGACTGCACCAGATTGCTAGACGACGCATGATGAGGCCTTGACACAAACAATATACGCCTGTGGGTGACGGTTTTTTGCTAAGAACATATACTGGCTTGAAGCCTTCGAGCTTCGAAGGCTCCCATTCGAGCTACCCTGAATGGGACTCGCAAAGCGGGTGGCTTTCGGCGGCTGAGTAAGACAGGGTGATGTGGCAAACGCTGGAGAAGGGCTAGAGAGAGTCTATAAATATAATGTGCTCTCACGTGGTGCTGCACACACTTCAATGCAAGGGGGTAGTCCGATGTAAGCGCAATTTGTTTCTGTAGCATCACCACGCTTGGCACTTGGCCAAGCGTGGTGATATGAGAAATACCAAGTGGTGTAACACTGCCAATACAGGCTACTTTCCGAGGAAGCTAATGACATGTCCAACGTTCTCCAACAAAAATTTTCAAAATTGTAACATTGTAAGACACCGTTATGGAAATATTGAAGATAATGACCCATTCTTATGATGTGTAGCAAAATCCTTCTTTTAAAGTGCTTCCATCGGTCACATCGAAGAGTTAAGACTGCTAGAGAAAACCAATGGGGAAGGCTTTGACGATAACAGAAACTTTAATAGAAAAAAAATATAAGACTGCCGTCAGGTGATCTGCGGTTATATTAACTGTTATACTGAGATCTTACATTATATGAAAAAATTGCGTTCCTAAACGGCTTTCCGCTCAAAAATGCTCTTGTCCAGAATTGTTGGGTATGATTTAGGCATACGTATACGGTAGTGAAGAAATAGCAGCTGATTAAAAAATCCAATTTTACATTGTTCACAATAAGTAGTCTCATTCTCATGTAGAACACAGCAGCGCAACATTGGTCGTTTTGGCCTTCCTTACCAACTGAGCGTTAAGCAGGATGTAATGGCTCAACCCCAGCATTGAAGATAGTTGATTGAGTTGGTTGTTCATACCAAACAGACAGCGCCTAACCAGGACGGTAAAAGAAAGGGCACACGACAACATGACCGCTGACTTCCAACTGTTTATTTCTTGCGGAGGCACTAATTATGCACAAACTTAGGTAGTACGTTGTATGCATGTAGATTTTCCCTCGGCAAGAAAAAAGCCGTTGGAAGCCAGGGCTCATGTTGTTGTGTTCCCTTACCTTTCCCATCCTGGTTTCGTGCTATTTATGTGTTTCAACCTCAAACTTCTGAAATTTAAGCATAATACTAACCGAACGCAGTTTTGAAGTTTTTATTTTCTTTTGACGCAGCTGTCCATCACAGTTTCAGCGTTCACTGGAATAATTATTAGATACCTCATTTACGAGCCCTCCAGACCATGTCCGGGCCTTTTCATCTTTTCCACCCATCGGGGAAAAAAAAAACAGAAACAAAAGCTTTTTTTTTGTTTTCCAAAATTCTCGGTTTCTTTTCCTAGCCCTCCCACCACTAGGCGCGAGACACGGACGCCACCTTGGACGCCCTGCTCGTCGTGATCATTGACAGGTTTCGCTCGAAGTTTAAAATACTCCCTCATAAGGCTGACATACACACAAAGAAAAAAAGCGATTCCCAAACTGAATTACAGTTCTTTTTCAACATACTGGGTACCATAACTTGTCCAGCAGCGTCCCAGATCGCGCAGAATGGACCATATCGCGCCATCGTTCAAATTGAACCATTTGAATAGGGTAATCCCATAGCGCCTTGACATCACTAGACATGAATAAAGGTCTGGAAACGGTGCGCTTGACTGCTAGCAGAGAAACTATTCTTAACGGCATATTCAATTCGAATAGTCCGTTTTTACGCGTAGCTTAAGTACTGTAAAGCGCCCCGGTTACGTCTACAAACGAAAAGAATTATAGTGACCCCGTCTAAACACACTGCGCGGGCAACTGCGCTATAACCTAGCCTGCATGGTGAGGGGCGATGCTCGGGCTCTCGAGTACCATCTCGCTGCAGCAGGTGCAGATTACGATCCGCGGTCACTGCACTAAAGTCCCGTTAGGCACGGTTGGCATAACGCCCCTTAATGGTGCCTCAGCGACGACACATTCGCAGTGCCTCGCTCACCACAGCTCGTTCGCTTTCGCTTTCTACGACTCCAGCGAGGTCGCAAAAAAAAAAAAAAAAGCAGGCGCAGCATGTACTCCCATCTATAGCGGCCCAACTACACCCTGCTCACAACACTTGGATGTGTGTCCCTTGAACGGGTTCTTGGGTTCGGTCAGCAGTACTGGAACTGTCGCCGCTTCTTTGCTCGCATGGACCGCTCCGCTGAGCCGCTCTCGGACCCCGTGTAGCACGCCCTCTGTCTTCCCACCTCCTCCGCCCAGAGGCGATAAGGTGGAGGGGGTGGCGGCGGGATGCCGCGGGTCGAGACGGCGGCGTTCAGTCAGTCGGAGGGCAAACGCCGCGCCTGGCTGCGCGCCGTAATGATGGATGGATCCGAGCGGAGGCATTCCGAACCGTTTACTGCTCGCCCTGGCGTGTAACGCCCGAGGATTATACACGTTAACTTCAGGCCCTCTGCAGCTGCCTTTGGCCCGGTTCTCTCCATCGATAAAAGAGACAAGGAGAACCACAGCATTAGCAACAAAGAAAGTAAGCACAGCCGGAGCGGAGATGACTACACGACGCGGCCGTTGTGTGCGGGAACCGAGGCGAGTGCGCGGCGCTGTGTCTTTCACTGCCTCGGCCGCCGCCCGCCCTCTCTTCTCTGACTGTTGTGTAGGTTCGGGTATGCCGGGGACGGCGAAAGGGTGCGCTCCTCTCAGCAGCGCAGCGCGGCGCCGATAGCGATCGCTTACAACTCGCTTTTACGCGCCAGTTCACAGGATCTTGTGCGGGGCCTCCGTGCACATCGTCGATGGAGTCACGTGGTGTATGTGTGCCCGGGCTGGTCTTGGCATGTCTTGGAGTTGGGCTACTGCTTTTATCCTGTGCTGTATGGGACACCGACATGCGGTGTTCCGACCACGTTCAGAAAAATGACGGACCGCAGTGGGCCCAAAAAGGATCACGGATCCCAGCAACAACAGCAAAAGAAGTCTGGACATGACAGCGAGCAAATGTTCCGCGGTATCGAATGACAGTCATGGTCGTATTAAAACCAAAACTTCATGAAACACGAATAGTGATCGCCCACGCGCAAATGTTACTCCACCGAGTAGCTATGACAGGACCATCGTCAGCACTAAGAAACCATCGTATTCCTTATTCTTCCAGTTTTGACACCACCAAAAGAGTGGGAATGGAAATCTGGTCGTTCTCTTCATGGGCTGGAACATGATTCAGTTTCCAGAGGCAGCTGCCGCTTCTTCCTCTCAGGACAACGGTCACCGAGGCACAGGAAAGCTAAAACAAGCTACACACCTCGTTAGCACCTCTGGAGAGCCATTGTAGCTTTCCTTTCACGAATGGAATTTTGCGAGAGTGAATAAAAAAACACACGGCCTCACTATTACGAACCTAAATAATGACTACCGCATGTCATGTAAAATTGTTTAGCTGTTGAGCTACTGCGGTGGCGGTCCCGTACTGTCCCAAAAGACGACAATAACGAAGGTAGCCCCGTCGCTAAGGAAACAAGGATGCGCTTCTGCAACATTGCGCTTTGAAGTGTTTATAGTTGGGCTAGTTGGTGTTGTCTTTCTTAATTCATTATTACCAGCGAAGTGGCAGATGCAGATAGGAAACGACAGGACTAGCGCTTGTCCTAATCTTTTGTGTCCTGTCTGCGTCCAGCATTTCGCTATTAATCATGCATTTAAGGCGCTACAGTGAAGTAGAATAAATTGTACATCCCATACACTCTAACTAGTTCACCGAAGTGGGAACAGAAGAAAAGAAGGCTGTCACTTAAGCGCTTGTGACAGAAACCATTTTTTTTTTTTGCATTTACTCGCTTTTGTTGTTGAAACGCTGCCGGGCCATTCATTGCACGCAAACAATATACCAAACGTTTTTCTGATGAATTCACAGCATATAATCACTTTTAAGCATCACTTTCATAAACGGAGGTTGGATTACTACAGCAGAAATAAAGTTTTTTTGGGGAACGTGGGTTAGACCTAGATATTCATATCGAAAAGAGCGAAATCCAATGCTTACGTGCTGGTATTGACCCAATTATTTCGATAAATATTCAGTACACGGTGGAGCAGTTTTGCACTAACTTATCTGTAAAAATATATAACAGCTTCGACATAGCCCTACGGCTAATGTTAATAAAAAGCCTTCGCGTTTTTTCAAATGTCGTTTAGGTGGATTTGGCTAATTACAAAAAGCTATTAATTTTGAGCTCTGCAGCGAAACTGGGGCTGGTATCCGTCTAAAAAAATGTACAGGTTCAACTATCCTTGAACCGAGTTTCATGAGCGTAAGCGCGGCTGTGCTTGGTTTTAAAGTGACTTGCACATACTTCCGTTGGCCGTAGCCGCAGTCGCTGCTGCCTCTTCGATCTTGGCACGCTTCCGCGCTTGGTAAGCTTCCCGGCCACGGGCTAGTCTGGCTTCTCGTCGCTCGGGGGGTTTCGGCAGCCTGCCTGGCACGGCTGCGTTCTGTCTTTAGCGAGAGTGGCTTGCCTCCCAGCTACATCCGTTGGATGACCGGATCCGGCCTGACACTCTGAGGCGAACGCACTGACGACTTAGCCGGCGCACCATCCATGGTGAGACTGAGGAGCGAGAGCCGCGAAGCAGCTGTAATCCCCCTAGAGCAAGTCTCGTGATAGCGCGGCGTGACGCCACTCACACTTGCCAGACTCTGCGCTCCGAGCGAGGTCAAGGTCACGGCGACGGCGATGAATGACCTTGGGAGACATGGCGTAGTAGAGCTTACGCTCTAAAGGGCAAATCAAGCGTTCGCGAACACTTCGAGGCATAATGTGTCCCTGTTATTTCCACCGCATGTGATACTCCTCAGTGTCGTCCTTTATTCACGCATGCACTTTACTCTTGTCTTAATATATGCAAGAAGAATAAATTAGTGCGCTATCTTAATTTGACACTTTTTCATAGTGTCATGTGCGGCGAATCATGACACGGATATTTTCATTGATAGGCCTCTTCGTATCAAATACACGACGCAACGTAATTTGTTCAGCAAACTGTTTGCGAGCGCTCCAGTGGATGACGCGAAACGCGTCATGTTCCGGAAAATATTTTAGCCATGTGCGCGTAGCGCCCGCACTGCAGTTGTGTGCCGCGCTTCTGGACTGCGCTGATAATACATGATGCCACGCGCAGCTGCGTTATGATCACTGTTTGTCAGTGGATCGCGATGAGGTCCAGCCTCAGAGATTCGCAACGAGGTATTTGGCGCATTCGCAGTTGTTTCTGAAGCGGCCTGTGGTGACGCTACCTGCATTTCATTTGTTTGGCCCTTCTAGTTTAGAAAAGCTCCGTTTTCGGCGATATTAGCCTTTCTTGCTAATAGAACACGCCAGTCTTTCGCCACAGATCAACCTCAGTTTGTTCTCAGTGTCTGATTAAGTTTGGTTTGATTTATTGGTGTTTAACGTCCCAAAGCAACTTAGGCTATGAGGGACGCCGTAGTGAAGGGCTCCGGAAATTTCGACCACCTGGAGTTCTTTAACGTGCATTGACATCGCACAGTACACGGGCCTCTAGAATTTCGCCTCCATTGAAATTCGGCCGCCGTGGCCGGGATCGAACCCGCGTCTTTCGGGTCAGCAGTCGAGCACCGTAACCACTGAGCCACCGCGGCGGGGCAGTGTCTGATTAAGTGGAGATATTTTCGTTGTGTGTAGACGCTTAATATATAACTTAGTTGCATATTTAATGTAACTAAAGATAGTTTCTGTGTGCACTTATATATTGCTATTACAATGAGGGCAAGTGTAATATGTCTAGATGTCGAGTGTCCGTTCGTTTCTTATCTGGAAAGTCAAAGCTGGTCCCATTTAAAGAGGTCAATATTCTATAGGTGCATTCATACTCTAAAGATATTGATTCGATTAGGGCGCCCAGCACAGGAGCGCTGTAAGCCGGGCGTTTCCTTCGGACGTAAAAGCCCGTTATTACCGTGAGTGTCAACACAGGCTTCGCTGGCAGAGCGGGGTCCTTTCCAGGAACAGGGTATTTGCCTCGGCTGACGCGGGGACGCACGCTCGCAGGGGCCAGTGGTTCAGTGCGTACGGTGACCGGGACGGCGCCACTGTCCTCTTCGCTAATGTTTCCCTTTTTTTTTTACAGCAGTGTCCCTGTCCCGACGGTTCTACGAAAATTGCTCCAGCGAGAGCGACATCATAAAGCACCTGAGTACCATGTCTGGCTCGAGCACGAAGAGCAGTACAACGTGTGCGGACCCCGGTCGATGATGGAAACCACAGGGTGTCTCGTTCGCGCAGGCACATGAAGTTTGGACACGATAAATTAATTGGCTTTGCAGAAGGTATCGAAAAGAGTTTCATCATTCTGTGACTTTAAACACTACCAAATGGCCGACTGGTAATCTTAAACCTAGAGTCCATGAGAGGCTGATCCCTGCTGCTGCAACAAACAGTTTGCTGGAGCTGTCTGTTCACACATTTCACAGTTATATGGATTCAGCCATCCCAAGCTGACGCAAAGTGTGGAGTTACGGCATCCAGATGCGGCTGATTGCTCTAAGCACCAATTCCAGCGTACTTCATTCATCCCGTTTTCGGAGGGAGGGGCGATTTCAGATATCAGGGAGTTTCAGAATAGGGGCAGCTGTCCCCCTAATCGATCGTGTCACGCTATTCTAAAACTCCCTATTGACTCCGTCGGGAACCTTTACTGGGATGTTCATACTCACACGATTCTATAACATGGCGTTCTCGCCAAAGAGTTGTGGACACCAAACTTTCGTTGCAGGTTTTCTTCTTTGTAATGTTGTGCAGTACACTGCTGTACATGCATATCAAGGAAGACAACAGTCAGCGAAACCGAGGTGCATAGAGGAATGTTTCTATTTTTTTAAATTTCTGATGTTGATGAACGAGAGAATAATATTGTGATTAATCCGTCGGTTTAAGACAATGAAATTTAAAGCTGAAGAAAAAACAGCCAAGCCGCCGGTGGGACCTGAACCTCTTCCGATCTGCCTCCGACCGCTATACAATCTGTAATTGAATTTCTTCTCTTACCTGTTCCGGCTTCAATTTCAAAAGCCGAGTGACATCTGTGACGTCAACGGTCAGTGCAAGTCACGTGAGACATGAAGAAAACTGGAATATAAATATAATCCCTGCTCCTACACTGGTTGCGATTCTGGCTCCTGAGGCAGGCTGGCTTTAGCGTTTCAGGGAATTTCAGGGAAACGCTTTAGCGTTTCAGGGAAAACGATGAAGCAGTGATTATATCGGAGTTTTTTTCATTCGTCACTTGACCTATACTAACCTTTGACGCCATAGCCATCGCTCGCCTGTTGAAAGTGAACCCAGAGCAGGTGAGAAGAAATGCCACTACAAGTATTTAGCGGTCGTAGGCGAATACCACGTGGTAATCCATGCACACATTGTCTTTCCTATCATTATAAAGAAGAAAGATGCAATCAAAAATCAGGTGTCTCTAGTGATATAACTACACAACGGGTAGCAAGGAGACCCTTGCTCTAGTCCTAAACCGACCGTTGGACCTCGCCCAACCGAGTAGCTGCAGGGCGCGGAATGGATGCCGGACTCTACCGATGTTCTGGGGAACGAAGACACTGCCTTTTCCACCTAAACGTTCCCTTTGCTTTCTCGGACACAGCCGCCGCGGTGGCTCAGTAGTTATGGTACTCGGCTGCTGACCCAAAAGACGCGGGTTCGATCCCGGCCGCGGCGGCTAGAATTTCTTTGGAGGAGAAATTCTAGAGACCCGTGTACTGTGCGATGTCAGTGCACGTTAAAGAACCCCAGGTGGTCGAAATTTCCGGAGCCCTCCACTACGGCGTCTCTCATAGCCTTAGTCGCTTTGGGACGTTAAACCCCATAAAGCCATAAAGCCAAAGCCATAAAGCTTTTTCGGACACGTCATCGAGAAATAACGAGTCCCCAGGCGTCACACATTACAGTGCGACTTGCACAGTCATGAATAGATCACCCTTGTCTTGGTCCCCTTTGTCTTCAGGCGTAGTCAGGGGCCACGTATGTAGATGGGGACGTGTTTTCTCCCACTCGCAACCATGTATCGTCTTTTCCGCACGCCGGCAACGCTTGTGGCAAAATCGGGCTTCCCACCACTCTTTTTGGCCGTGAGCCTATGATGAGTATACGAGAATTTGGCTTCAACATTAACTGTCACGCCTCTGTACACACGAACGTATAGAATGAGCCCTGCTCCGTATGCAGCCCCTCTTACATTGAGGAACGAATGCGGTGATGTCAGACAGATAAGGGAAATGTTAAAACGGGATGTGATAGTTTGAATCTGTCACGCGCGCACATTTTTTTTTTTTTTTTTGAAGAGGGGTCAGTTGCCGCGGTAGATGAAAGCCCACCTTTGCTATGGAGACGCGCATATTGACGGTTTACTTGTATGAACGCCAACTGGATGAGCGGCAGGAATAGCTGTTACGCGCGACCGCGTATCATTGAATTTGCGCTGACGTTATCAGAGAGCCTCGCTTGCAGACGCACGAAAGCTTTCTTATCTTGGTCTACTTAGTCATTCACCTTTCTCACCGCCTGAATGGCGATATATATTTTTTTTTTCTGCAGAAAGTTAGCCTGCCTTTTATTGCAGTTAACTTGTCAGGAACTTTTCATGTGAAGAGCTGAGTAACGTGCGCAGTTGATTAATTCCGCAGTTTTGACGAGCCATAAACACGGTTTTATTACCCATCATGATAATTTGTGGCACCTTCGGGGTAACGTCTCATGGTAGGGCTAAATGCGTCACTGAGAATTTTCAGCCGGGTAATAATGTACACGGTTTACGCTTTAAGAAAATTAGAACACACTATAGAAATAAGCTGTTGCAGAGGTTCGGCGACATGCACATGGCGCCCAGATGACGTGGGGAAGTTCGATCACCAAACGGCGCCTCCGAAAAAGGGGGCCTTCAGTTAGGGAGACCTGACCACCGGCACACGTTTGTGGACGCGCACTTTCCCGATGACGCCGACTACCTGACTCACCGGCTCCATTAGTACAGCATAGATGTCGCTGGGTCATTAGCAGGACGGGCACGCGCGTTTGTTCCACGAATTTCCAGGCGTTGGGTCGAGAGAATTAGGCGCCGGGTAACGCTCGCTGCGCGGCCTGCCATCGATGCTCGCCAGCCTCGTTACTTATTTAAGCCCAAATGACTGCGCTGCAACTGGATATCCCGCGGGAAGGGTTCCCGCGAATTTCTGCGCTCTACCTGGAAAGTTCCAAGGTGAGCACAACGGGAGAGCGCTGTTTCATTGTAGTCGGACAATGACCGTTACCCACGATCCACACAGCTGGCGTTTTCATGTTTTCAGGGTTTATTGCGTGCGCCGTGGTGGCGACACCATTTCCCCAAACCAGGCATCGCACTCTAGCCTTCTAAATATGTCCCTGTCTTTGCGGTGCGCATCTTCTCACAAACACGATGTGCGCTCGATGTAGATTCTGTGCATGCGGAAGTGATTACGCTACTTATTTCTTCGTGCAGTCAAAAAATGTGAGTAATCTGCGGGAACAGTGAATGCATATGCTCTTTTTTTTAAAAGCGTTCGAGCTGCACTTCCAAAAAGGGATAGGACAGATTTGGAATTTATTAATACTTTTTTCCTTGAATAATTGAACACGCATCCAAAATCATCTTAGAAAAACGTAGCGCGAAAAACGAGCCACAGAAAAGGTGAAGACAGGACACGAGCGCTCGTGTCCTGTCTTCACCTTTTCTGTGTCTCGTTTTTCGCGCTACGTTTTTCTAAGATGCAATTGCTCCGATTAGCCCAGTTTAGCTTACGTATGCATCCAAAACACTGACCGTGCACGCAGCCACTCAACGCTGCCTAGAATGTTGTTCATGTTTTAAACTTGAATGGAAGCACGGAGCGGTGTAGTTGAACGCCTTCGCGAGCCGCGATGCATTTCAGCATGCTCATTTCGGCACCGGATCTCCCACTCTCTCCCTATTCCCCACGTTCAGAGGCCAGCAAACAGGGTCCCGTAACGTCCCGCAGTGTAACGCTGCAACGCCGACACAGTTTTCAAGTGACCGTATTCTCGCTCGTGTAAACGTTCGCGGAATGTTTAGGTTGCCTAGTTTTTACCTGGGATGCACTCTCCGAAGAGAAAATCATGTTCTTGGACCCTAAGCTTCACAAGTCGAACATGCGCTGAGCCTGTGAACCCAGAGCCCGCCCAGGCGCTGCCCCGCAGGGCTCACGAAGCTGCTCAGGTGAGGTCTCGCTGACGTTTGCCTCAGGGGCACGCTTGGGAAGTCCTGTGTGTTGTATTCGAGGGAAAGACAACGCGAATTGGCGCGCTTGCTTAGCGACATGTTTTGCTCACGTTTGCGTCCGATGGCCTGCCGGAAAATAAAGAAAAACTGAAGAGGTCGCAACATAGCTAATGTCATGCAGCTGGGAAATGGTAGTTCTCGAACAACTCCGGTTTCCATTCCGATGATTCATCAGAGTTCGCGTGCACTGAAAAGCGTTGGGTAACGAGATGTAGGCCAAATTTATTTGCCGCACATCAGTCAAGAGCTGATGGTGATTCGCTGCGCCTCCTGACGCACCATGCCCGATTGTTTTTTTCCCCGAGCAAGTCGGAGGAAAGAAACCTCTCCAGGCCGGGCTCAGGAATAGGGCCACGGGGCAGCAAAAGAGGCCGTCTTCGTAGGTTGCGCATGGCTCGGGAAAATTAGGGCAAGAGGGTGAGGATAGGTGGCCGTGGCGGCAGGGCTTGGAAGGCAATGAAGTTCGGTCCCCTAAGAACTCCGGCCTGAGAGTCATTGAGAGGCATGACTGGGCAAGCGGCAGCACGGGGAGTGCCTCACAGACAGGTATGGTTGGTGGGGCATATGCCGTACCCTCACCTTGCGCCTGTGCGACCGTAGGTCAGACGAGAGGATGTCTAAATGGCTGATTAATCTAAAACCAGCGTTTGGTATTGGTATGAATGCTGACGCACTCTTTTGAATATCGAGTCCTGGAAGACACCGTTTCAAAGAGGTTACCGGTTGAAAGAATACTTCTCGAGTCTTCCTACGTCCACGGTGCTCTTGTAAGTACTTCTACGATCTATCTTCTGTGTCCTTCCTTCCTTCCTTCCTTCCTTCCTTCCTTCCTTCCTTCCTTCCTTCCTTCCTTCCTTCCTTCCTTCCTTCCTTCCTTCCTTCCTTCCTTCCTTCCTTCCTTCCTTCCTTCCTACCCCTCTGTCTTGCCTCCATTCTTTACCTCTCACTCTCCTCGTTCCTTCTTTCCTTCAATATTTCCTGCATTCCTTTATACCTTCCATCATTCCCTCTGCCGCCGTGGTGGCTCAGTGGTTAAGGCGCTCGGCTGCTGACCCGAAAGACGCAGGTTCGATCCCGGCCGCGGCGGTCGAATATCGATGGAGGCGAAATTCTAGAAGCCCGTGTACTGTGCGATGTCAGTGCACGTTAAAGAACCACAGGTAGTCGAAATTTCTAGATCCCTTCACTACGGTGTCCTTCATAGCTTGTGAGTAGCTTTGAGGCGTTAAACCCCCATAAACCGCAACCATCCTTCCCTCTCGCTGTGCTTCCATCTTTGTTCCCTCCTTTTTTCTCTTCTTCCTTCCTTCTTTCGTACCACCATTTCCTTCCACCTGCCTTCCTGACAGCCCGTATTTCTTCCTTCCTTTCTTTCCTTCCTTCCTTTCTTTCCTTCTATCCTTCTTTCTTTCTTTCCTTCTTTCTTTCCTTCTTTCCTTCTTTCTTTCTTTCCTTCTTTCCTTCTTTCTTCAGCCGCAGCGCCCGGGATTGAACCCGCGTCTTTCGGGTCAGCAGCCGAGCGCCGTAACCACTGAGCCACCGCGGCGGGGCTCTAATTGAATCTTGAATTGAATTGAAAGGATATAATTGAATCAGTAAGCTTTCGAATGTATTTTTTTCTCGTAGGCTGAGCTTGAATCTCCAACAGCACCATAATTCATCGTAATCATCTTTAACCTGACTACGTTAACTGAAGAACATCATTTCATTGTTGCTTGAAAGTCCCATCAAAGTGAACATGTGTTGTCATTTGATTTGTGGCTTTTTCGGAGTTCTTTCTTTCTTTCTTTCTTTCTTTCTTTCTTTCTTTCTTTCTTTCTTTCTTTCTTTCTTTCTTTCTTTCTCTCTTTCTTTCTTTCTTTCTTTCTTTCTTTCTCTTTCTTTCTTTCTTTCTTTCTTTCTTTCTTTCTTTCTTTCTTCCTTTCCTTCTTCCTTTCTTTCTTTCTTTCTTTCTTTCTTTCTTCCTTCTCTCTCTCCTTCTTCCTTTCCTTCTTTTTTTCTTTTTTTCCTTTCCTTCTTTCTTTCTTTGTGTGCACCTTGTTACTTTCTGCCTTTTTTTTTCATTGCTACGCTACATAGGAATAAAAAAATACAGCCTCGTTAAGCCCATAGAAGAATAGTTCTGGGTCCAATCACAGAACTAAAATGCACAGCGTACTCTTCAGTGACATCATCAAAAAAACAACTCTGAACAATTTCAGAATTCTGAACACAATAAACGAGTAAATATGATCAAGGGATGAAAATCGATTGAGAGAAGACGCAGTGTGTTAAAGTTGTTTTGCGTTTTCTTTTTTTATTTGTACCGATACCAGCTGACTGCACCCGTCAGCATCGCTTGGAGCGTTTATAGTGGGCGCTTGCCTTAAATGAGCTTCACGATTTTACGTGCGCGTGTTTATTGACTCCTTATCCTTTCATTCCGCTGTTTTTTTTTCGCAAAATACAAGGATAATCTTCACGGATTTATCGTAGTTTTCGTACATGGAATGTTTACTCTGCAAAATAATCTCTCATATATGGGGACGTCCACACGGACTGCGACGCAGAGAAAAATCGCTCGTGCTGCTGCGTTCCCCTCTCGCCGCCGGCAGATTGGTCCCTAGTGCGCAGCGGAGCGCTGTCGCTTGCATTCCGACGGTTGCGCGCATACTTTCGAGCTTCGCTTTGTCCCCGCTTTCGCGTGCCCGTCGCGAAGAATCAAAGGGTTTTTTCACAGACTTTTAATAGAGTGAAACCACTGCAAAGGCTGCGGGCATAAGGACGGCACAGACGACGGGAAAACAACGGGGGGCGCGCGAAAGCCCCGAAGGAACGTTTGGGGAAGGAAAACAATTTCGATTCTCCCTTTCTACCGAGCTCCTTTCTGATTTCGCGCGGGCGCAAAGAAGACGAAGAAAAGAGCGACGCCGAAGAAGGGATGCCGGAGAAGCCTGCTGCTATAGCGATCGCCCGAGCAAAGAAACACAAAGCGCAGAGGCCGGGACGAGACTGCTCGCTGCTTCTCGATCCCCCTCGGGCCCCGAGATGCATTGTGTCAACAAATTGCCTTTATACGCGACGAGGGAGAGCGAGAGAGAGGCGAGATTGCTTGTTTATATTCCCGCGCTCGGCGCTCTCGCGTCCGTCCGACGCGTGCGCCTTACTCAATGCGGCTATTTTCAAGGGGTCGTGCCTTTGTTGGCAGGGTCCCCGCACACTGCGTCTTATTTCCGGATGGATATAGATTGAATCGTCAACTCGGTTTCCGCCCCGCGTTTACCTCTGCTGCGCCCGTCGCTCCTCCGGCGCCCGGTGCGCGGATGGGCGGGGGTGCGCTCTGCGACACTGCGGACAGCCTGAGCGCGGGGTTTTCGGCACTGCCTCCGGCGGTCTGTGCGTCGGGATTCGCGCGAGATGCTGCATGCGGCGCGTAAAAGCCGGCCTTGCGGTATCCGTAAAAGCTCTCGAGGAATAAATTTCCACGCTTACAGAAGCAGTGCAGTGGTAGTCGCCATTGATAGTTTTCGCTGTTTCGCCGCGTAATTTTCCTGTTTTCTTTGTTTGCAATTTAAATATCGAAACTTTAGCCATATACTGTATGAGGTAAAGGAAGCAATAAACTAACAGTAGACGAGTAGGCAGAGGCAAAGAACGGTTCAAATTCTGTCAACCAATTGCAACCTGTACACGCTCATGGCGTCATGAGTCACTGATGGGTCTCGTCATTTACTGATGCTTCACTGGGGCTTAGGGTGAAGCTATAGACTGTATTTTACTTTGTGGTTCAAGAAAGAGGACCTCTAATAAAATCTGTCCGACGGCTTCGTCGTGCGACCAGTTAGTCCCGGCCGCATGCATGAATAAATGGCGTCACCCACCGGTGACCCACGATGCCGTCAACGTGTCAACGTAGGGCTTGGTAATCAGCGATAGCGCGCGAGAACAATGTAGAAGCGAAATTTCTACTTTAAATCAGAAACCTCGGAACTCGCTTCTCGTAGGGACGTTTGCGTTAAGTGGGTCGCGGCCTGCCCGACGGCTCGACGTACCACGTTGCATTCGTGGGGAAATTCTGAACTGACCGGTTGAATCGAACTCACATCCGCTCTTACATGTGCAGAAATGCATACAAACACACGGGAACAGTCTAAGCAATGTGTCCCTATATTCTGAAAAGATTATTTACTCGGCTGCTTCTGTCGACCTTTTTGCGACGGTAACAGACGGCTGTCACGCGAGGGCTTATTGGAATGTCAAAGGTGGAGAAGGGTGCATATATATTGGTCTGCATTTTGTGTTATTTTTTTTTTAACTTCAACCCGTGCACCGCTTCGTGCTCGCTTCGCTTCTTTTTTTCTTCAGGGTATTGAGGGCAAGCCTTACTGACTTTGACTGTCGGTAGACCAACGTTTCCGGGGATACAAAAGCGGTGATACGAAAGGCCAGTGCCAGGCACAGAGCTCTTACTGACTGCCAGAGAACGACGCAGGTGGCGATTTACACCAGCTTCGTAACAAGCGTACAGCTAGAAGTATTAGAGAGAACACGGGAGTGCGTCGCCTCTTCGCTTTGCAAATCGCTGCCGCCGACAGCCGACGTGAACGGGCGGCACAAGGGCCATGCGCGGAAAAGAGGAGCCGGCCATGCTTACAGGGCGTGCGCCCTTGGTGCCGGTTTTCGCCAAATCTCCGCGACAGCAGTCCGCAAAGTGCGGCGGCCACACGCTCCCGTGTTCCCTCTAATACTGATTGTGCGTGTACAGTGTAAGATGTTTTGATGTGCCTATAACTCTGGCTCTTAGGCCCCCTGAAGATAGATAGGGTGACTCATTCCAGTGGGAGAACAGGAGCAGAGGCGTCTAGCAAAGCGGTCTAGAGCGGTATAGCACTCACAAGAGGACTATACTTATTCCGCCATTGAAACGGTCGTTGCATTCGTAGAGCACAGTGCCGCGTCACCATTCTTGTTTTGTCACAGCGTCATTCGGACCCTCGAGTGCTGAAGTGGTTGATCGTGCGTGTGTTTCGACCACTCCTCCCCGTTTCCTCGACCTTTGAGACCAGAGAGGCCGACAAAGGTCAGGGGTCAAGGGCGGAGTTCGAACTCCCACGGATGGTGGAAGAGCAGCCTTATATATACTGCTCGGCTTGGAACAAAACCACTTCGTTTCTTTGCTTTTGACAAAGCCTGTTCGTGCCTCATCCTGCTGTCACATATACGGCACAGCACAGCCTCCTCTCGTTCTTTAACACAAAATTAAAACGATGATAGCAGAGACAAAATTCCTTTTATACTGGCAGCCGTGTGACGGACGCTTAGGCGCTGGCCGGCGAAACGCAACGAGCCTTGGGGCCTGATAGAAGCTAAGCCAAGTATCGTACTAAATACTGCTAAGTTGGAACGCCGACGCGTTTTCCATTCCGCAATGGATACTTCTGATTTTCTTTTTCGATATCTGCACAAAAAAGGTGAAAGTAACATATTAGTGCCAGTACATATCGTTGCTTCCGCGTATGTACTTATTATTTCAGGTCCGATTCATTCAGTGCGACGCGTGAGGAATGTGTTTCCTGTGTAAGCTAACATAACCAAATACTAACATATTAGCATTAGTAGTTACTTGTAGCCGCAATATTTTGTGGATTACCCAAAAAATTCAGTTTCGGACAAATAAAGTCCGAGAAATTTACTGACACAAGTTCCTCTCACTTCATAAATAAAATCCAAGCACCCGGTTTCATGAAAGCCTCAAGCAAAAAAAAAAAAAAACAAAAACAAACTAAGAACTCTGTCCTATGTTTTTCGCTCAAAGATTCCTCTGTAAGAATTTGAAAAATAATCGATCATTAATATTATATTCTAAATTATAAAATATACTATCATGCAAAAAACCTAAAGGGTAACTGGAAAATATTTATATTGGCAAGGCTACAAATGGGGATGGTTTCCATTTCAGTCATTAGGATTGATTGCTTTTTGTATTTACTGAAAACGGAGTACGCAGGGCGCGATGTAATCGGACAGAGTGGCCTGTAAAGTTTGTTCCTGTCCTGTGTGCCTGTCTTCTGCGTGGAAAAAATATAAACATTATTTCCGGTGATGTGTGAATGCCCATGTGTATTATACCTAAAACGACGGGTGTGACACTGCCTGGCCGTCCGTCGTCGATGTATTCAAGAAGGCTGTGTGCATGGTGTTTGCGTGCACACGAACGTTTATTATTCATTGGGCGGCACGCAGGCATACATTGCATTATTTACGGCATCGCCATGTCACATATAAGGATCATCTGCCCATTTCAGACTTTCCGCCTTTCACTTTTCTGCTAGCCTGGAGTTGCTGCCCAGGAACTTCCTCCCCCGGCTGACATTCCCATCTTTCCTGAACGCTTTCTCTCTCTCAATCTGCAACACTGGTCTCCACCCTTGCGAATCACTGATGGAAAAGTTCGCCATTCGGAGAGCGTAAAGCGACCAAAGACTCCCGGCAGTCGGAAAGAAAGAAACAATTATCATTACTACCGTATTTTTCTTGTCATAATATTTTGCGCTCCAGGATAAAGACGGTTGACTATAAGATTCCTGCTCCATCTCTGATTCTCTGTCTTGCTTCGTACTAATGAGCAGTGTCCGAAGTGCCACACAGGCAGTACGCTTAGTCGGCCCACAAGAAGGCAGGATCCACCGAAGCTGGGTCCCGCAAGCCAGCATAGGCGTACTGGCGACACCTCGTGGGTGAGTGGCGAATTGCTTCGCGCCGAGGCCTCCACTTTCGCCACTGCCCCGCGCGTTAGAAAGTTCGTCGGAAGTTCCACGAAATGCGAATTTTGTGACGCTTCAAGTCCGACTCACTTAAGCAGCTGCAACTATCGCTATTCGTGATAGAGCTCATCACAATAAAAAAATTATTTTCCTTTGCTCTCCAACCCGCTGCTTTACAATACGCTTCTTCGGCGCTTCGTGACTGTTTCAGGCTCGTTAAGAACTTAGAACAGCTGCATCGTTAGGAAACGCCTCTCTGTGAAAAGATGGTGTGACCACGAACCGCGGAGCTTATAGTCACGCTATTGTATCACCGCATGTGGAGGGGATGTGTCAAAAGCTTGAAGACGGAAAAAAAACGTCTGCGTTGGCAGATTTGACCCGCGACCCGCCATGCTTTGGACAGATCAGCATAACGACTATGGAAGCTGACAATGGCCTACCATCTCTCGCATCTCCTCGTAGAATACTTCGCCTTCGGCTTTTTTCATATAATTTTTACCGCACTTCGCTGTCCGGAAAATTTACCCCCCCCCCCCTCCCTTAGAGTACGTGCCACCACGGATGGATCGTGCTCACAAGGTTAGAGTAACATTTTGCGGAACCGAAACTTGCTCTCATTCCGCTTTACCACGGACATCGAAGAGTAGAATCACCTTCCTTTATCACTGGCACTGACTGACAGTCACAGCTTATTCTCGAATGCATTAGCTAACATTGTATGATTGGCAACATTTTGTACAATTACGTTCATATTGTTATATTTCTTTGTGTTCTTTGCATAACCACTCATTTCTTTAATGCCTCCAACGCGCTGAGGATGTTTAAAATTAATAAGTAAATAAGTATATACTAACCACACAACGCTGTCCAGGATTTTGTGGGCTTTAAAAAGGCCTGTTGCAGCTCCAGTGTTTCAACGCGACAGCAAATCTGACGCACAATCGCGGTCTAAAGTTTTGCGGAACGTGAGTGTACGGAAACAAATTTATTTCGTTGCAGCCATGTAATCTAGTCGTCCGAAATATGCTCACGTATGATGGGACGTTCATGCTCTGTCTGCCAATGCACTGCCACACAACTGAGTCGAGAGGTCGAGCTGGAATAAATTTATTTGCAGGAACACACGTCCCGTGATATCTTGATTGCGACAGTAGAAGCTAGAGAAATAAAGTGCTGCAGAGTTCGTGGACTGCCAGTTTGTGTTGCATAAAGCAGCCGCATACGCAGCCACGACCAGATGCTCGACTTATGCTTTGTTGAAATATAATATTTTACGCCCTCCCTCGTGTGTTCCTCAGTTATAACCACTGGCACTTCTGGAGTCACTGACCCCTTATCGCGAGTGAGCCATTGCCTCATAGGATGGTGCGTTGAAGCGGTTGCAGTTAACGTACCAAAAGCTCCTGCTCGTATTGCGAATAGGCCGTGTCATGGTACCGTAACGATCTCACAAATAAGAACCAGAGACTGCCTGTCTATGCGGTGCGTGCGAAAATCGCTGCAAGATGGTGGCCCCAAAAGAGTGTGTGCGACTTTCGTCAGTGGAGTGCCGTGAGGGGCTAGTTGGCACGACATTATAAGAGCAGGAACTGCGCAACAACAACAAAAAAAGGGCGGGACAAGAGAGAAGGAGGACGCGAGAAGAGCGCTGGTCCCGCGTCTTTTTTGTTGGTGGTGCGCAGTTCCTATTTTTAAAATTTCTTCAGTGCCCTTGGCTTTTAATTCCTTCTTTGTTTGTAGAAACTCGCGTTTGGGCTCGTTGGTGGTTCATAACGAATATTCTGTACAATGGAGCGAAGGACGACATGCACACGAGAACACTGAAAACCCATAGGGTGCCGACTGACAACTAAATATATTTGAGAAACCTAGCACTCATATATAACCAACAAGGTTGTTGAAAAAAATGAAACGTTGTTCTTTTATGTTATTTCCTGTTTATCTTTATTTTAAAATGTTTGTCTTCCTTTCTAATGACACACCTACTCATTAGCATACAGTCGTAAGGCAATGCATATGCTAGGTGCACCTTTGTTCGCCGAGAAGCAACGCGGTTTTTTCGCCCATGGGTTGCGTCCTCGCTTCGCAGTCCTTCAGGCTTGGGTTCAATTCACCGCGATTTCGGAACAAATTTTATTTTTATTTTATAACACGGTGACGTCATCAGGGATTTTTGGACCACTGGGATTTGGGGACCCCGCCGCGGGCTTCGCTGCCGATGATCCATATAATGCCTAAGCATTAATATGGAAATATGACGAGACAGACAAAGCCCATAAGTAGAATCGCCGTCTGGGCATACATTGGTAAGTTTCAGAAACTAGTCAGCGCTGGAAGAAGGAAGCTGTGATATCAGAGTAGTTCTAACCAGCTGTACACGTGTCTTTTCTGATACGACGGCCAACAATCACGCCGCTGTAAGGGGCAGAAAAGAACGTTTGCAAATGAGTCTTGATTGCTTAAAAATGTTCTGTTTTCTTTGTCCAGAACAGCACATTCGCTGTCGGCATGCCATTTCCATAGGGCATAGCTTAGTTTATGAGCGCAGTGTATTGAAGCATTTGCAGTCTTCTTGAACTGCTTTGCATTATGGAATCCTGGTAGAGTCGTTTCGAATAAACTTTGCATTGCTGTTCGATCCGATTTCCCGCTTTGTCTGCTGCGCGCTTGGCATATTTTATTTTTGTTATTATGAGCGCGCGCTTTCTCAGCTCTATGACTTTAGAGCTCCGCTCCTAGGCACCCATTCTTGAGTTCCCGCGTTCTGCATCGGCGTAGTCTTCTGCGCAACCGGTTGTCCAAGTAGCAGAGCGAAACGCCACCTGGAAGGTGGCTGCCACGAAAAGATCCAGGAGGGTGGCTAGCAGCGTAACACGCCACCTGCCATCAGTGGCAGCCGTGGCTGCGCTAACATTTCGTATTACCGACTGCCGTGATCGCCCGTCAATTTTTTATTGGTCTCCTCAGCCATGGAACATACTGTCACGTGGTGGCGACAACGTAAAACCTATTGCCCGCGGCTGAAAACATTACTGATAAACTGATAGCATCTCCCGTCAGGCACAAAGTGATAAAGCCACGTGCCGATGGCTTTGACAATGCACAAATAAACATTACTACGCTTTGGGGAAACATGCCTTGTTATCAATGGTATTAGCTGACATAAGTTTCTCCATTTTGTCGCATAGCTTGTTCTTGACCATCAACTATTCCTGCTGAGCGACATGGTCCTGTAATACATTCGTTTGTGTAGGTGCGACAACTAGATAAGCCATTAATCATAGATTTGAGAAATTAACACATCACATATGCTGATGACGTGCCCGGCAACTGAAAATTTACTAGGAGAAAGTCTGTGCCCAGAAAGACTAAGGAAGCGCGTCCATGAAGTCCTGATTTGTGTGTAACAAAATAGAGTCTCGTTAAGTTCTTCCTTGTGGACGAAATGCGGTCTCGTATTCTCTCGCTTCCTTCCCACGTACGCTTGTTTCAAGCTTTTTGTCTGCAAAAAAATTTGAAACCTGCTTCATTTTGTCTAGTAAAACTCAAGCGTTTACAGTATGCCCTTACTGTACTTCAAGTGTTACAACGATGATTTCTTGTTATTTTTTTCTTTCTTCTATGCAATCGTCACAATGTATTTAGAGTCTATAATGTATGTGATTCAGTGTTATAGTTCGTAAGTATGTTTTGATTGTTAAGGAAGAGCAGGCTAT
The DNA here is from genome assembly GCF_055824585.1 of Amblyomma mixtum. NCBI lineage: Eukaryota > Metazoa > Arthropoda > Arachnida > Ixodida > Ixodidae > Amblyomma > Amblyomma mixtum. Next base: position 287,656,457 of record NC_143014.1, on the reverse strand, counting down.
AGTCAGGGGCAAAATAACATTGCGTTAGCTTTTCCTTGGCTTTGCGGGTTTGAAATAAGAGGGATACGTCTTTTTTCCTTAACCGCGGCCGACACAGTTCAAAGCCGTGCGCTCCGTAGCGCACGGCGACCACGGTGGGCCTTGTTATAACAGGGAACGAAGAAACGACACACTGGCTGACAGAAACAGCCATTTATTGCTACAGAAAAATAACGTCAGCTAGCAACAAAATACGCTAAGGAGTCGAGGACGTACGACTCACCAGCACGGTTACGGGCGAAAGTTCGCCCCCGCTAGGGCAGGGTAGAAGATACGAGGCCGGACGGAACGAGCTATAGGGAACGTGCTCCCGCTAGTCCTCGGCTCGCTTGCGGATAGCGGAGCACCGCGCCAGCACGTCTGCACGCCACGAGTTCCCGAGCCGAAGAGAGAGTTCTGTCTTCCGATCGCGCCCTCCCTTGTTAGTTGAGGTAACTCACTAGGGAGGGTCCATCTCGGGAAAGCAAACCAAAGGGGACGAAGCAGGGGCAAGTACACACAGTTTACACGATAGAAATCGGAATAAACTGACAAAAAAAAAATTGACAGTGGCTTAGCTCTGCTATTCCAGGATATACGTAGCGTGGGGTATTGGTATATCTTAGTTAAGCTTGTTGTTATTAAGGCGGAAGCCTTTAATGCCTCATCGTTGTAAGCAGGAGTTGTCGACAGAAATGTCACGCTTTTCAATTGCATTAGAAAGATGGGATGCGCACATAGAACAATCACAAGAAAGAAGACGGGACGGGCGCAAACTAGCAAGTGAGGTTTATTCAAGGAATCGACATTTATACATAAGCATGTCAGCACTGGCAACAAAGGGAATCAAGGCAGATAGGGCGGATAAAAAACGAGATGAAAACACTAGGTAGATTCAGGTCATCATTTTTTCGAGGAAACGTGTCTCTCTATTATAAAGTGTGACTGATGTGTCACTGATGCAATCTTTTCCTTTCTTTTTGATGAAATATGCCTCGAGAAGTTCCCGAGTGCGGCGTGAAACATAAGAACCGCTATGTGGACTGCCAGGTTGGCGTGATATATCAGATTCCATTAACATGTGGCAAGGTTTACATAGGACAGACAGGCCGCTGTATCAATATCCGCACTCGTGAGCACGAAAGGTCCATTGAAAACAAGGAGCAGCGTCACTTCCCGTTACATTGCCTAGAACACAAATCCATGCCTCTCCTGACACAAGCCGCCGCGGTGGCTCAGCGGCTATGGTGCTCGGCTGCTGATCCGAAAGACGCGGGTTCGATCCCGGCCGCGGCGGCTAGAATTTCTTTGGAGGAGAAATTCTAGAGGCCCGTGTACTGTGCGATGTCAGTGCACGTTAAAGAACCCCAGGTGGTCGAAATTTCCGGAGCCCTCCACTACGTCGTCTCTCATAGCCTTAGTCGCTTTGGGACGTTAAACCCCATAAACCATAAACCATCTCCTGACACAAGTCAAAATTCTATGCAAGTGCCGTAACGATAAAGCACGGGAACTTCTGGAGGCATATTTCATCAAAAAGAAAGGAAAAGATTGCATCAGTGACACGTCAATCAAACTTTATAATAGAGAGACACGTTTCCTCGAAAACATGATGACCTGAATCTACCTAGTGTTTTTATCTCATTTTTTATCCGCCCTATCTGCCTTGATACACTTTGTTGCCAGTGCTGACATGCTTATGTACAGATGTCGGTTCCTTGAATAAACTTCAGTTGCTAGTTTGCGCCCGTCCCGTCTTCTTTCTTGTGATTGTTCTGTGTGCGCATCCCATCTTTCTAATGCAATATGAACCAACTTACCCAACAACGCATCCTGCTGAACTGCTTTTCAATTGGTTGAAATCGTCGTGACGTCACAGAGCGCGAATTTTAAACGGGGCCAATTGTGCTTTGGCTAGTAACCATGCAACAAATTAAAGGAATGATGTAGTGATGCTTGAAAAAAACAGGTTCCGCTTGCGAGTGATATTTTGTGGCCACTGATTGCGTTCTCGTAATGGAGAAGCTGCTGATTGTTTGTATCTGTTACGATTATTTGATCTAGTATTCGGTCGAAACTCTTGGTTTTTCCGTTAGACTGCTTAATTCCTTGCGTCAGCGGATAGTTCTTTCACATGCCTATGAACAATTTACTCTTTCTGGAGGTAGATTTTGAGGTAATTGACACTATTGTGATTAAAATTGCCACATAATCTGAAGTTTCTATGCGCTTTCAACTGCGCGATAAAATTAGTACTGTTATTGAGCGAACGACAGCAAGGATCTTCCAGGATAAGCCTTCGTAAGCTCTTCCTCGAAACTCCGAATGTCACGACTGATGAGTTTATTTCTCTTCCAGTATGATGAATGGATTTATTCACGTCTGTTTCGGCGCCTCCGCATTGATATTGCGCACCCTGGGGGCGTTTTTTGACTTTTGTATTTATTGAAATCCGGCCGCCGCGGCCGGAATTCGATTTTACGAACTTCAGTTCTGCAGCGAGATGCCAAGGCGACTGAGGCACCGCGGTCATCACGTATATAGCGATTACTTTCGGAGGTTTTACGATTTAGCTGTCCTCTTAAAGAAGTACCTCCATTATTGTTTTCGTGCGGAAGAAAAAAAAATGGGCCTAAGGTATGAACTAAAGTGTTACGTTTTACCCGTACGTTCGAGCATGGCCAATGCGAAGGGGGTCATTTCCTAATGCTTAGGACACGCGTGCTGGGCCCACGCAGTAGTGGCGAGGATTGGTGGTCCTTTTCATCATCCGGCGATACCGATTCCAATGGCGATGGCGTGCGGTCCACGAGTGCCCAGGGCGGGGTTGTTTGGTTTATCTGTCGTTGTGTCTGGAGATGACACGGGGGTTCCCCGCGGGGAACGTTCAGGCTGCACGCGCCGGCTGTAACACCGATAACAATGGCAGATAAGTAGCAGCAAGCACCTGCATGAAAAATGCAGATGGCTTGATTAGCTTCAACTTGCTCACACTATATACTCTCCAACCAATGTATTCCCTACTAGAGACCCCGCAAATGAAAACGCTGCTCAGTTTATGTGGTGTGAGGGGATGTCGGCCAGGGCGGAAAATGCCTGTCGCACCGATCTCACATTTGTGAAAGGAACGTTGCTATTTTATACGACGTTTTAACGCGATAGCGTTTAGGCTTCTTCCGCGGGGCAGAAAACCCGGCGTCGTCGTCGGGAGTGGCAAAACGGAAGGTGGCCCACCAGTCACCTAGGTCACGTCCCCTTGTGACATCATCACAACCTGCCCAACGGACTGCGAGCAAGCTGCCCACCGTGGCAGGTGGTGGCAGTTAAATCAATGATTGGTCGCGAGTGGTTCTCGGGAAGAGCATCATGGGCCTCACAAACGCTACCGGTGGCAATGTTTGAAACACCAACCTTCCGAGGCAGTGGCGCATCGCGTAACCGCTGCACCACTGCTCCAGGATTGGCATGATGACTCCCAGGGATCTATTAATGTAAAACAGAGAATGGCCAGTTCCGCACATAGGTCGAAGCTTAACTGTCGCCTCCAGTTCTTCAAAATGAAGATGCATCGTTTCACGCACTTGCTTTGAGATCAACGAGCAGTAGACTGATGCGAGCAACTCCTTTCGTAACTCCTCAGAAATGCCACATTTTACGCAAAACCAAAAGGTGAAACTGAAACTTGAAGTGGTGCCCACTTTCCAATGTGATACAAGACGCTCTCATCTTAGTTCAGAACTGCGTCCGTCACATGTTCGTAGCATAGAACTATGTTTGAAAATAATTTTGTACCCCCATATGTGCGGCTGTGTCGGCGTTGTCGTGCAGCCGTTGATCTCAAGGTCGCTTGTTCGATTCCGGCTGCCGCGGCCGTGTTCCGATGGCAGCGAATTACGAAAACGTCTGTCTCCTCTGCTATGTCACCGCACGTTAAAGAACCTCAAGAGGTAGAAATTAATTCGTAGCACTACGGCGTCCCTCACAGACAATGTCCCTTCGCAACGTTAAACCCAATAATTCCGAATTTTACAATTTTTGAATAATGAATCGTATATCCTTCTATTCGATTCGCTGAGCGAATTAAACAGTGCACGTTCAAAATCATTCAGAACGAACCGGATCCGTTCTTAACTTGCCAGATGGACGCGAGGATTGCGTTAGTTGTTTCGGAAGTTCGTAGCAAGTGGACCGCCCCCCCCCCCCCCCCCCCCATATTTCAGTGATATACAGGGTGCGTCACCTAAGACTTTACGCAGTTTTTAAAAGTAAGTTTCTTGAGTCAGAAGAGTGTTTTTTTTCGGCATAGCATTGTCAGCGGTGTAATACATCAGAAAGCAACTAAGACGTGCTAACTAGCAGGCTGGTTAATTATTATTGAATAGTTAACTTTTAACTATTACTATGAGCCTCCTTAATTATTGAGAGGCGTGCTGCCCGCCATAGTAATATCCATATCGTTTTTAGAAATTCTAAAACGCATCTACCTTCGCCGCTGTGGCCAAACAAAGTTTGGCTATTTCGACGAGTTGCTTGCACTGGAGAGGTTGCTTTGCCGGCAAGCTACTCGAAAGCACGTGTATTGTTGCGCGATGTAGCCAGAATTTGTCGGGCCAGAGCTGCGAGGGTAACCGCCTTTTTTGGAAATTCTGTAAACAGATAAGGATATTACTTACAGTGGGCTACATGCCTCTCATAATTAAGGAACCTAACAGAGATAGTTAAAAGTTCACTATTCAATATTAGTTAGCCAGCCTGCTAGTTAGCACGTCTTAGCTGTATTCAGATGTAGTAAACCGCTGACAATGCTATGCTGAAAAAAACCCCTCTTCTAACTAAAAAAAAACGTATTTTTAAAAATTGTGTAAGACCTTAGGTGAAAAAATTGGCAGTGACTTAAGTCTGGATAAGCCTGTGGTTAAACCTGTGGTTAAGCCTGGATATACAAGTGAAAAGGTTCAGTTACGCTTGGTTTGACGTCATGACTGTCGCAGTGCGCGCACAATGCACTGGGAGCACCACGATAACGGCGGAGGCGTTCGGCCGTCCATACACTGCCTGTACAGAGGCGGAGGAGGAGACGCGCGTGTAGTGAATACGGTGCTGTCTTAGAAGGTTGCTTTAGAGACATGTACTGTGGTGTTCATTCCTTTCGGGTGTACATCAAGATATGAGAGACAGGCATTTCCTTTCCTTAACACCAATTTTCATTTCATTTCATTTTCCTTAAGGCTCTTACGGCGAGGCTCGGGTATCCACCGAGATATGAGAGAGAGAGGCGTTATTTCCTTTCCTTAAAACCAATTTTCTTTTCATTTGGCTTGCCTTACGGCGCGGTTCGGGTGTCCACCGAGATATGAGAGTTTTCTGGGGCGCTGTTTGTCTTTCATTTATTTTTATTTCTGATATTTTATTTCTTTCATTGTTTTTTGTATTCTAGTTTCTGCGCTTATTTTTATTCTTTTTTTATTACGGAGTCGGCAGCCACCTGCGCTGCGCGTGACGTCGCTCGGATTCGTGCATGCGCAGAAGTGGCAAATCTGGCCTCCGGCTCACGCGAAGCGCGGCGTTGACGAGCCTAGTGAAGCTTTTCGCTTCAAAACCCTGTATACAATCTCAGAAGTTACGCTTATTTCGGTATAAAGAGTGCGTTTTGTACGTGTGCAGACACTATCACACAGCTTGCCAAAGTGTCCAGCGCGGTCACGTGCTCGTCGCTGGGAGTATAGCTGCTGACAACTTGTTTTAGGGACGCTATATAACTAATCGCGATTGAGGCGTTCGCATTAATTGCGGTAGGCAGGGCTCCTCTCCATCACGTTTACTATATTCCTTGTGCGTGCGGAGTGCTGCTGTTTTATGTGTCATCTAGAAAGCAATTGTTATTATTACTTCGCGTACATCAGCCTCGCCAGTGAATGGCTCTGCTTTGTCGCCGTCATCAACCACCACGCTATTTAAGTCATCCCAGGCGACATCATATAAGGACAACTGTGCATAAATGATGCTTGTTTCGAGCGTCTTACAGGCTTTATACAAAAAAAAAAAAGATTCACAGAAAAGCGTTTGCACTTGTGGCAAATCAACAAGTGCCAGATCAGTTGGGTGTTCTGCAGCGTCCTCCGTTATTCCTGGGCGTTAAGGATATTGCGAGACCTGGGCGGTTCGCTTTCCGAAAAGTCTTTCTTGTCTTTGCTTCGGCATTTATACCTGCACCGAATGTATTGGCGTTGTGGTTAGCGCTCGTGGTTAAAACTTTTTTTGTAAAAAGTTTGGAGCTACCACACTGCAAATGGAGAGGTATATTTCGTCCACGACAAGTTCCGTCTCAACACGCCGGTGCAGACCGTTTTCGTAGCCTGGCTTCATTCACCCCCCTCCCCTTCCCGCCTCTACTTTAGGGTTAGCCGACACACCAAAAATTTTATTTTTCAGTGTTTTCAGCAGTAATCAACAGTTTAAATGACATAGGTACCGTTATAGTCTCTTAAACGCCGAGTTTTCTGGCCATTTGCGAGTCTGAGATTTTCGGTCACATGTCCTCATGGGGCCGAAAGCCTACTGGAGACCTGTTATTTTTGTTTGTAATACCGGAGAATGGAATGACTTACCGCCGGAAGTGGTATGCCGCAGCGTGGCGTCTCGTTTTTATAGAGCTATTTGCCTCTCTATACCCACCCTCTAGTAATGCCTTAGGGCACTCTCGGCTATTTATGATGAAGCGTGGATGATGAAAAAGCTCAAAAATTTTTACGATCAAAAAGTAGCTGAACAGCGTTGAGCAGTGAACTAACTGTAGTCCAAAAGATCTTACTGCTCCTGAGCTCTATACCACACGCTTCATCAAGAACTTTACAATCGATCGGTGCGAAAGGCTGTTATGGACGCAGGAAGTCGTTCGGAGCTAACGGGGGAAAGTTATTCCGTAGCTTTAAGGCCAGTTTGGCGAAACTTGTGGCCTTGCAAAACGAACCCGTGACACACTTCCTTTTGCCGCGGTGTCTGCGCGCCGGAACGATGAAAGCGCCGGACACTGGTGGCAATATTAACAGCGAGTACCTCACAAAAAAGTCCCTTTCAGCGATCGGCGCCGCACCGGAGGGCATTTACAACATCATAGACGACTTTCTTGAGATTTTATTTCTCACATGCCACGCGCCCCCGTCACGTTGGGGTAAATGACATGGCTTAGAGCGACAGGCTCTGATAATTCCAGTCCTGCAGAAATCGTACGAAACGTAAGAAGGGAAAGCATCATTCAGAGCGTTTCAAATAAATGCATACAGGGTGTTTCACCTAAGACTTTACACAGTTGTTTGAGTTAGAAGAGGGCTTTTTTCGGCATAGCATTGCAAGTGTAGTAAATCAGAATACAGCTAAGACAAGCTAACTAGCAGGCTGGTTAACTAGTATTGAATGGTTAACTTTTTAATTGCTGTTAGGCTGCTCTTTAATTAATCAGAGGCTTATAGCCCACTGTAAGTAATATCTATATCAGTTTTTAGAATTTCAGAAACATGGTTACCCTCGGTGCTGTGGCCCAACAAGTTTTGGTTATTTCGACGACTTACATGCACTGGAGATGTTGGTTTGCCTGCAAGCTCCTCGAAAGTTCATGTATTTTGGCGCTATGCATCCAAAATTTGTTGGCCCACAGCGCCGTGGGTAACCGCGTTTTAGAAATACTAAATACTGATATGGATATTAGTTACGGTGGGCTACACGCCTCTCGATACCTAAGGAGCCTAGCAGTAATAATTAAAATGTCAACTATTCAATATAAGTTAACCAGCCTGCTAGTTAGCACGTCTTAGCTGTATTTTGATGTACTACACCGCTGACAATGCTATGCCGGAAAAAGCGGTTTTCTGAACCAAAAAGCCTATCTTTAAGAATTGTGTAAAATATTAGGTGAAACACCCTGTATATGCCTGGTACTGCAGCCACACGGATCAACACAATGTTTTGGCAGACAACAGTGGCTCTCACGTACTTTCCCTAGACGTGGTGGGCAACTGGCTGCTTCTTCTTAGATGAGTTTCCAGATAGCTAACTCTTAAGTGACTATAGTTGTGCTATGTTATGCACAAGGAGTGCTCTTTTCCACTATTTTATCGAACCCTTTGCTTGGCACCCGTTTTTTTTTTCTTGTGTTCAATTTCATTCTTCACTAACCTTGGCCACTCTGAATGACTTTCGGGTGACTCGCGCGCATTGTTTCATGCGTTAGGAGACGGAATTCAAACGATTTAAACCTTCACATACAGTTCTTTCTTGCTTTCGGAATAAAGTAACCAGAACCATCGTTTCATGAAATCCGGAAGCAATTATAACAGAGACCTTCGGCGAAACTCTGAGGACCAACTGACTGCTCGTAACATAATCAATAGGCTCTAGGTTTCTGCTTCCTCGCACGGGCTCGTCAGCGTTTGCGGGCTCATTTTATTTTACAGCTGACAAGCTTGGGCTAACGCACTCTCTGGCTCACGCATGAAGTGGCACACTTGGCCGTAGACTGACGAGTGCCAAGGTTTCCTATGCACAGTTGCGCAAGGTCGAACCACCTGCAAAAAAAGTCAGGCGTTCTGTATTATCTTTCCCAATGAGATGAATGCTCCGAATCCTTGACCTGTTCCGGAGAAGGACTAGCCTTCCATAAAGAACCACTCGAAGAATTTTTGTCGTGAGTTGTTCAGTGTCTTGTCACTTCAGTTCCCGTTTTCGTTGCCACTTGTTGCTTCCGGTGGTATTCAAATTCACTTCACGTTAAATTTCGCGCCAAAACCAACCGTGCACTGGTGACTATAACGCGAAAAACGTGCCTCGTGAACGGATAGTATGAAGACTGCGCTGTGGGGTTCGATGTAACGCCGAAGGAAAATAAAAAATCGGCACGCGTTCGGCTAAGCTGCACTTGGGTAACAATTAAGCCACAGCCCATTGAATGGCTCCTCCCTAATTTCGATTAACTATATGGGTATTCAACGCTCCCCAAGGTCACAGAACATCAGCATTATCCTCCAGCTCCTAATGAACCTCCAATGGCAGGGAATCGAAGCCGCTAATTCGTGCTCACTGGCTGATCGGCGCTATAACACAGCCATCCCAATGGCGACCTGTGGCCGTAGAGTCTATGCGGCAAGAAGAAGAAGAAGAACGAGCGAGACCTTGCGTGATCGGCAGTCTTGTAGGACGTGTTCCGAGTGTCTGCCAAGCGCATCGCGAGATTCATCAAAAGCCGCTCGCACTGCCGCGTCTTGCAACACTCGGACGCGGAAGTTCATTCGCGTGCGGCTCTTCGGTCAATCTGGGCCCGAACAGCAGCACAAACTAGATGTAGAAAAAAGTAAGAGAAACCCGACGGGCCACAAAGAAGAGCGGCGCGCTGCCCCAAGTTCTCAATAAAAAGGTTCCGTAAATACTCCACGCGCCCGTTCATATCCCGAAATCTGCGAAGAATAATGACCGCAACGCGCTGGTGTGCGGCGGGAAATAAAACGCGCTCGGGTTCCGTGCCCGGCCGACGCGACAGCGATGAGGCAAAATAAAGTTTTAAAGCGCGTCTCCATTCGAGTGCCGCCGCGGCACGCATCAAACAAAGAGGATGGAACCGTTTTTCATTTTCGCAATCGCGGTCCCGCCGATGATGAGCGATTCCCACGCGCGGGACTTCTTGCGAGCGCTGCCGGCTCCGCCAACTCGCTCGGCGCGCACACGGGCTGAATACGAAATAATGTCGCGAAACGCGCCGGGTCCTCGCGCGCACTCCGGCGTGTATAGCGAGCGCGGCGACGAAATGCCGTTCAGTCGAAGCCTCCGCTTCGCACGCGGGCCCTACGAATGGCCGCTTCCAGCTGCACAAAAGGGGGCAGAGGCCGATAAAGGAAAGCGGAGGACTTCTCGCCCCGTATACGCGAAGTTGAGCTGCGTCGCACCTTTTTTTTTTTTCCTTTGCGGAGATGTCGCTTTTCCTAGAGCGGCTTTCTATTTATTGTCTACGTGTGCACGCGCAATGATTAATGCTATCCGGAAGCGCTCTTAAAGAGTCCTCTCACGTGTGACGCCTCACCGTAGCGGTGTTGTCTGGAGGTATGATCAAGAAACGCCGTTGCACGGCTTCCCACGTCGCCCGGATCCTCGCGTTCTTCGGAAATCCTCTTGCGTGCATGGTGGTTTCCACGCGTAGGCATTTGTCGAGCATTTCACAGCTCCTGCTCGCTGCTTCTTTTACTGGAACCAGTGATGCCGGCGAGGTGTGAGAGAAAAAATAGAAATGGGGGAGGGGAGAACTGAATTTTCCCCGGGGCAAATTGTCAACCTTTTGTGCGGAACGAATGTAGCTGGCGATGGATGTCTCACGCCAGTACAGCACGCGAAAAAAAAGTGAGGTCTCACAGGCGACCCATCCGTGAAGGTTGCGCACCACCACCACGTATTCCGCGGCGTTTCTCTAACTTGGTGATTACGAAAGCGATGAGCATGTTTTCAGTGGTAGTAAGGTGCCGTGCTCCAACCCTGATTATACTTGGACTTGCGGAAAGGTTTTTGGAGCATTAATGACGTGGACATGATGGAGCCAGTGGTGGCGTAAAGGTGAGATGCGAGAAACAACTCCGCGCTGAGATCGGCACCACATATTCGTCCGCTTAAACTGATCCTCATCACTTTAAGAACCCGAAAAATGTACCTTCTGCCCGTAAATTTGCCGACGCAAAAATATTATTACGGAGGCCTCGCAAAACAAGCTTGGAAGTATGCTGGCCAGGATACAGGTTGTTCCAGTTAAATTTCTGCAGGCATCTATACAAGGTTGACGCCCGAGTCTGCGATTTCTCAATAATCACGAGTTAATTCTAATCTCTCAACCGTTCGTCTTTAGGAGCTATGCCCTTACGAGATTGATTGTGCAAATTAAGGGGGCCCGCATAACCAAATTTTGCGACGCCTTGCTGAAGAAAACTGACTAGAAAGAGGAGAATTTTTTTTTGAGAAACAGACCCGTGCGCTTGTTGGGGAAAAAAAAAATCGAAACATAGGTTGGATCTAATCAAACGCTTCGCTCCCCCCCCCCCCCCCCCCCCCCCCCCCCCCCCAAGAATTGCAGAAGGGTGCCACGCAGCGTATCTGACCTAAACAGTAAACAGCACAGACGAGAACCTTTATTTAGGGGTAGGCTACGGTGCCTGTTGAGATCGGACTCGCAGTGTACGACAAAACAAAACGTCATAAATTACGAATGGCTTTAAACACGCTGCATGGCAGATTCGGGGCTTTATGGCGACACATATGGTACGTATAGCTAGCCTTTAGCACCAGCTCAATAAGGCCACGCTCTGAACATTGGCACTATCTCTGAGTGAATACACCGGCTTCTGATCTCTTTAGCCGCTGTTTACTCTACCTGAATTGCCTAAGAAGCGAAATGCATCCGGAGTAGAACTTACCTGCGCACTCCCTTTACGGGCAAAAGGAGTTGGAGGACGGTTGTATTTTCCCTGCTTGTATAATGCAGCAGAACAATATACAGTCACCTGTGATATGCATCTCTCGCAAAATAGTTCCGTCACTGATGTCGCTCAACGAAAAAATAGGTCTATTTTCGAGCGGCAGGAAGAAAGAGATACACTTCAGCACAAGCTCTCAATAAACATCGCCAAGCAAAGGCACGCACTTGCGTACACAAGTCTGAGAAGAGATCGTCTACTAACTGTCGCAGTTTGTGCAAAACAATTGCAGCTCTGGCGGTAGCATTTCGATGGCGGCCAAGTACACAAACACCCGAGTGTTGTGTCATGGCAGCGCATGTTGAAAAACACCACCGGGTGTAAAATAATACAGAGTCCTCCAATACGGCGTCTCTCATAGCCGGTGTGTCGTTTCGGCACGTTGAGCCCCACATTTTAAAGAAATTACAGCTGTATCGCAGCGCGAAAATATTCCATGTCTATCGGGAGTACCATTCACGGTGTCCTGCATCTCTTTCAAAACTGCGACCTTCACAAAAACCACCGCTATTTCGGCCCAAGGAAATAATTTCTGCTAAAATCCGCTTAAATCTTCACCGTTTGCCATGAAACATCACTCGAAACACTTGATATTGCAGTTATATTACGGCGTAAGTGATCGAAGCGAGCGTCAGTTAAGTTACACTGACCTTTTATTACAATAAATTCTGTAATGACACGAGTGATCTCTGTTAACAAAATCTAATCCTTCAACGTATACCCACAGTCCTTCGTTTTCGGGTAATACTCGATTTTGTCTGATTCTTGGAAATCGGGTTAAACCAGATTTCTCCGCGAAAATGTCCGTTCCTGAGTGCAGAAAAGCTCAAGTGAGTGAGGGGGCTCGTCAAGTTGATGACGAGGATATGAAAGGTCAAATAGAACGCCCTTTTTCCTGGACAAACCTGAATAGAACGCATGAAAATTATCGGAAATTCAGCGCTTATTCCACAGGCGTGTTCGAACAACTGTTAATATTAAACCTCTCTCAACGCTTGTTAATCACGACGTGACTTAATTTGAGGATATGTTCGAAAAGTAACTTTAGAACCGAGACGCTATAACACGGGCACTGACCAGGCATTTATTCGGGATCATGCATCAAATGCTACACTAATGACGTCCTGCTCCGGGGCCCGTTTAAAATATCCTCTGTAATGTGTACAAAGCAGGCAAGTTTTGTATGCACGCGAACTGCCGCGTAGGATACAGCCAGTTTACGCGGCGAAATAATCGTAATAGATGAGATTAAAATCTCATTTGCACTTTTTACTTCAAAGCCTGTCACTGCCATGTTGTTTGGGAAATATTGAGCAAAAAGTGGGTCATTTGGTGACCCGCACAAAAACGACAGCTTTTAGTAAACTGTCTTTTGCTGCAAAAAAAATGACCCGAAAAAAACCAGAAAACTCGAATTATGAATATTTTTGCCGAATAGCCCTACTTGTACTCGAATTTGAACTAAACAACTACTACACGCTTTTTACCTCGCGAATTCAGGAAAAAATAAAACTCGCAAACGAAGGGCCCTACATATTCCGCATGCCCTGAAACTGCATCCAAATAAAGATTTCCTGTGGTGTGCAGCTACTGTCTGAACGTGGGCGTGAACATGTCACGCTTAGCTTAGCTTAGCGCGGCAATAAATCGCACAGGAGGCGAGTTGTGCCCGCTTCAGCACCGCAGCATGAAACAACTTCTGAATAATTATTTACTCGGAAGTGAGCCGCTTCTGAGTAACCCGTCCACTCGGTGGTCCGCGCCAATCCTCCTGGATGGAATAACGGCAGTTATTTTCAGACGAAAATGCGAACACCGCTCTTGCTTGCCTTTCATGGAAACAGTGCTCTAAGCACCGCTTCCTCCGCAGAAACATGCGCTGCATCTGCACGGTAACCACACCGCCGTCTGCGTAGGAATCAAAGCAAACATTACCATTTGCTGGATTCGAATTAACAGCGTTATGAGCTCACCAATGTTCTGGTGCACAATCCATTGATTGGTGCGATTCAGAATGCACCAGAACGCGCTGTTGCCGGCTGCGCGGTCGACCGGCGGCAACATGAGATAAATGTTGGCGATGTAGACATGCGTACCCTGGTAAGTTTGTTAGTCCCCACCGGGAGGACGACCATGGGCTCCACCTGGGTCGCCCCCAGCAGCCTTCGGCGCTCAGTCACTGCAGTTGCCCCCAGCATTAATGTAGTCCTTTCTGCGCGTTGAAAGTTGCGAGCAGTAGACGATGCAAGTTTCGAAAATCACTCGTAAGAATAATTATCGCATCTACGCAGTATTCGTTACGAAAGGAGGCACCCCAAAGCATACTCACCGATACGCCCGCGCGGAAGACCTCTCGCCTGTTGTGCCAGGCGCATAAGCATGCTATCGCCTATAAGCTGGCTGCGAAACAGTTGTGCAGGGCTGTTTTGGGACATCTGTGCCAGAAAGAAATAAAGACTGTTGGACCATGACTGGGGCACTAGGATGCCCATCGCTTCCATCTGCAGTTTTGCTCTCATGGCCACTTTTTCAACGCTCCAGGCGATAAAAAGTCGGCAGAGTTGTGCCCTTTTCATTCTTGATTTGTATTTCACCACTGCTGCACAATACGCTGGGGTGATTGATTGACCACATTTTTAGCACGCTAAAATTTGTATCCACCACAATGGAAATTTATTCTTCCAGCAAAATAGAAGAAAATTATTTACTGTCATTTAACATGGAACAGAATTATGGATCGACTCGCGCACTTCTCATGCCACAGTTACGCAGTGCACGCGAAAAGTTCGTCTCAACGGTGGCAGTAAATTTCACAAGTAAAATTATATATCTTCCAAGGCGCCGACATCTAAGCACAAAACGAGTGGTGTTCAGGGATAGGCAGCATGATAGGCGCGTGTTGTGTGCATGAAGACGAAAATTAAACAGGCGCAGCAAAAAAACTAAACGCTACGCGTTACACTTCTTCGGCGCCAGTCGTGGAATCTGCAGCAGCTGTGGCTCGCAGTGCGGCTGCACGATTTGTCATCCCTTGACCCCTCTCCCATAATGTATTATAGGCTGTCGAGCGCCCCTGCTGCTGAAAGGTTTATACTAGCCAACGACGCAAACTGCCGCCGCAACGCACCGCGAGTATGTGCCAAATGTAACTGCATGATGAAAGGGTCTGCATTTTACGGGTTCATTGATAACCAGCTTCAAAGCATAAGGAGGAACCTAAAACATAAACGCGAAATACTCTGCGCGACATAGATTTATTGGTTTATTAGGGTTTAACGTCCCAAAGCGACTCAGGCGATGAGGGACGCCGTAGTGAAGGTTTCCGGGAATTTCGACCACCTGGGTCAAACGTGCACTGAACGACCACCTGGGTCGAACGTTCCTTAACGTGCACTGACATCGCACAGCACACGGGCCTCTATAAGTTAGCCTCCACCGAAATTCGGCCGCCGCGGCCGGGATTGAACCCGCGTCTTTCGGGTCAGCAGCCGAGCGCCATAACCGCTGAGCCATCGCGGCGGCTTCGGTGCGACATCGAGGTAGCTTGCGATTTTAGTCACTCTAGGTCGGCTGCAGCAGATGCCGTTAATTTGCTCATGTTCAGAAATAAACCAACTGTTATGAACCTACTTCAGAGCAAATCGGAAAAGAAGGAACCCGCACGCTGCATGTGGAATTCAATCCCACGACTTTAGCACACTCAGGTCAACAGTTAACAAGAGTACCATAATCCCTCAGTTGATTTGTTCATCATCAACAAAGGCAGTATTTATGCCTTCCGTGACCACTAGAACTGTTCACTTTATTTCTAAGCACACGCCCCCCCCCCCTGCACGCACGCACACGCACGCACGCACGCACACGCGCACACACACACACACACACACACACACACACGCACACGCACACGCACAGCCCCCCAATTCAAGAGCCACTACCCATTTCTACACGTCATTAGCCCGCGAGATTCAGGCAATAAAGGAGCAAGTACTGAGTTAAAATGACTCGTTCACGATGAATAACATTACTTGTGGTATTAATGTCATTGACTTAACTTTTTATGAAAACAGCCAGATACGCAGAGTGGTTTTTCGTGCTCAATTTAGTTTGCAAAGATTATGGTACAAAAAAAAAAAAACACGCATTTCATTCGCGCCGTGCTACGACTCTGTTTGTCATAGGGAAATTCCGCGGAGTGGAAACGCAGAACATTTCCTTTGCATTTTGCGTGAATAATTTTTTACATACGACGTTTACGTTCTTTTAAGCATCTCCCAACAAAAAAGCACTGTTTTCTTGATCAAGCTGAACTTTGAACAGTGACATGTAAAAAATATGTGGCGTAGCTCAAGCAAATTTTCAAGATTCAACAAAATATTCCCTATCTACAATCTTGCAAAACTTATTTGAGTTTTATCAATTTGACTAGCAGCCACTGAACTCAGAATATGCGTCATTTTTCTCATTTTTTTATATTTACAGAGCCCTAGTTCTAAATAATTATTTACTGGAGCTAAGTACCGCGCATGGATTACCAGATTAACATTTGATCTAAAATCTGCAGAAGCAGTTTTCTTTTTAATGCAGTAGGTTTCCAAAAAAAAAACTTCCTGAAGGCGGGCAAGTGGAAGAACAGAGGAAAGCTACAGAGGAAAGCTATACAGCTCTCTAAAAATCTTCGCAGTTAAAGAAAAATTGTCCTGGTCCGGCGTTCAAACCCGGGACCACCGCTCCACCGGAGGAGTCGCTCTACCAGCTGAGCTAACTTGGACAGCAAGCTTACGGTAGGGCGAAAACCAATTGACCTATAACTCGAAGTGGGAACAGAGTTGATCAAATGTTTTAGGGGAATCCCCCAAGGTGGAGCCGTATGGCTGCGCTCGGGTGGATGTCAATGAGTAATTACTTCCTTATTACAAATCGACTCCACCTTGGGGGATTCCCCTAAACATTTGATCAAAATTATTCTGACCACTGGTCAAAATATTCCCTCTGTGTTACGCGGTGTTCGTTTCTGGCAACTGACAGATGGCGATAGTTGGTAGGGGAAATTTTTTTTTTCGTTTTCGACGTGGAGGTAGGGCACCTTTAGTGACTGCAGAGTCCAAGATCATTAGGTTTTAGTTTATTTTTACTTTTATGTGTAGTTAGGCGCATACCTGGTAGCGGAATTTAATAAGTTTTTTTTGTTCTCGCGGGCACGTTATAAAAATCGTCCCCTATGAATCTCACGCTGAGGCTGTAGTTTATTTGTTCTTAATTTTAGTGAAACTCACGGTTTATGAAAGGTTAAATATTTCCCATGATATTGTTTTTCTTTTACATAGGAACTGAAGGTTTCCGGCAGGGAGATAGGTTTGAACACGTGTTGGCACGTGGCGCGGAGCTGCACACGGCACCGCAGGTTAGTGGAACCGGCACGTTCGATGGTGGAATTTTCAAGCCGGGGAGACTGATCTTAAGACGGGGACGGACCGCGTGGTCTCGGGGCAGGCGCAGGATGGTGCGCACAAAGAAATTGAAACAATGAACAAATGTTCAATCTCAGGTATGCGGACACTGGTACAAGCTAGAGGGCGAGATTCGAAACCGAGGAAGAGATGCAAACCGAAGCCTTCTAGTGTCGTATGTGCGTGTTGAGCTCCATAGTTGACAGAATCCAAATCAAAGCGGATAGCAAAAAGACTGCGCGCAACAGTTTCTGCATAAAAATGGTCTTGCAGGCAGCCCATAATATGTTTGTGCCCGCGATGAAGAGGATTTAGCCCATGTTTTACTGGAACGTCCAGAAAATATGACAATTACGAGACACGGTTAAACAGGGTCTTGGAAGCCCTTTACAAAACGCCTTTCAGTCTTCAAAAGCTGTGGCCGACGCGTTCATTGCACTGAAATTATTTCTAGACGACAGCGGCATCCTTGAGAATGACTAAGAAGCTGCTTTAAATATTAGATGTTGGAGTCATTACCTATCTTTACTTGTGTCTTGTGACTGCCTCCATTGTCTTTACAGCGTTCGCTTATCAGTTCTAACATTACCACTTCGTTAGTGCGATGGTTGTGTGACTTCCAGTTTTCAGTTTCTCCGTCATGTGCCTGTGGTTATGACCTTATTCTTTGCTTATCGCGACGCTATTATGCCTTTGCCTATTGTTACGACCGTATGTCCCCGCCTGTTGTCTGTTGTTGATTTACTGTGTTTATTGATTACTTTGCATTTACTGTCATTTACTGTGATTATGCTTGCTTATTGCACAGTGCTCATTTTCCTCCTTCCATTACTGCTGGCATATTTCGTGTGTGCATTGTGTTCTCTGTGTTGAGTATTGTGTGTTGCATTTATGTTCTGTTTTATTGAGCATTATGTCCAAGTAAATAGAAGAAAGCAACACAAAACAAACACCTCTTTAATCCACATCGCAAGGCACTGTTAAGTTCTTTAGGACTCCATCAGGACGGCCCTGTGCGCCTGGAGCATATCCTTGGACCCTGTAGTGATGCGGCTTCGGATGCGCGAAGGACAAAAGCCTTCTTAGTATTTCTTAGTGACACGGGCTTAGTGGACATCCTTTAATAATCATGCGTACTTGTGAGTGCGTGAGTGTTGAGTATGCTTGATGTCACCTTTCTTTTTCCCTCTTTTTCACCCTCTTCTTTCAGCCTCATCTGGAGTAGTATGCTAGGCCCATAACCAGGCAGACCTCCCCTTCATTCATTAAAGTCTCCCTCTCTTTCCACGAACACAACCCATCGGGTGGTGTTTAGCCTTCTCTACAACATCTCGAACATTCAATAAATTTTTATTTACCCCATGATATTCCCTCAAAGGCCGCGGCATTCGGCCACCAAGGGCAACATTCGGTGCAGACCGCGGCGGATGTAGTTCAATGCAGGCGCAAAGCGCCAGACAAATGCGGTCCTATAGAACTGCAACAGAGAGCGCTTTAGCACTCAACTCAGTGAAAATTTCCATGGCTATAGATATTAGCGGTAAAACATTGTGCAGATAGATTAGAGTGAATACTTTTGAATGCGAATGACTGTTTTACTGAAGCAACATGTTCTCCGATTGCCCTCATGAAATAGGAAGGGTTTTTTTTTCACGCATTTTAAAGGAGCAACAGTTCAAGCTACCGCTGTCACCGGTATGCAGCAAGAACCACTAAGATGGGCTGGCTTTTTGCACCAGAAAGTGTTCGTAGAATTCACATAAAATTTTGGCTTACCGATTCACACGACTCTCTTCTTCGTATCTTGCGTCTGCCCTTGCGAACATGCAGTGAGTAAAACAGACTCTGAATTATGAGAAGTACTTGCAAGGCTGTCTGTCTCACCATTTCGTGGGATACCGATTTTCACATTATCGGTGGTTATCGGGGGTGGTGAATGGAATGTCCCACACCTCTTATTGTGTCCTGTCGATGTTACAGGAACTTTCTGGTATGATATTATACATTAGCGCTCCTTTGAGGCTTAACGAGACAGGACGTTGTAGGCATGTTAAGCACGACGTTGAATCTGATGTAGTGGACCATGCAGCTGGACTGGCCCGCTCTTGATGCACCGGATGGCCGAAAGCATGAAATAAAGCTGTGCCATCACCGAAAATTCATTGGAGTCGATCATTTTTTTGGACTCGGAGGCAACTGCCCGAGTTCTGATTATGACGAATGAGCTATATGAATTTATTTTTCTTGAAATCACCAAGGATGCTTGCTAATACTTATTATACAGCAAATAGAGACGAGCGGGTAAATGTCTTCCCATGAGGATAGAGGTGAAGGTGGCAGAATTTAGGAATTAAGCATCCGTGTCGGTGCCCAACGCGGCGTATACAGCATGGTAATGTAGTCGAGCGGTCTGCAAAGTCTTCCGCAATGATGAATTTCCCCATTCATCTTATGTTGTCCAGACGGTTCTTGTGCACTACAAAACCTTTGAACCCACAGGTGCGTTATGCCCTATAACTGTGTTTCAAGTGAACTGCAGACACCATTCTGTCTGCGTTAATTTCAGATGGGCGGGAAAGGTCATCGACCCTTTTTTTCCCCTCTCAGATCGAAAAACATAGCTTCTTCCCAATCGTTTCAAAAGTCAGGTGGATGTCTTTCTCAACGAAGTTGATGTGGGCCAAAATGCCATGTTCGGCTGACCTCTCTGTATCACAGAAGCAGTCGTACAGTCATCAAAACTGACGAGTGGTGGTGAATACTGATGATTCAAGCGGCCGTCAGTACTAAACACTGCTTCTCTTTCGTTAAAATGTGAGCGTTGGACAGCTTTTTGGCTCATCTAAATTTACTACGCGGGGCTAACATGCTGGGTAGAGCAAGTCACGCGCTTTTTTTTCTTCAACTGGCTCTTCCTTTCACGTAGAGCCTCTAGCTGAAATGCTTTGGAGTCCTTTGCATGAGACCGCTTCCAGCTTCACGGGTTGTCGATCTATTAACGCTGCTTTATGTTTAGTGCTAGGTGTCTCGGATAAGGTTTAGCGGCGGCGCATGAATCCAAAGACTCTGTCGGTGTCGCACTTAGATCAGCGTCGTACTTTTTTTTCCCCTGAACTTTTGGTTAGGAGGTACTCTCGTTCCTGCGTATCAGCACGACTAACCCGCGGTGCATACTGATCGTCACCTCAGGCGAAATCTATCTCGAAAGAACTGCGGACTAAACGTGACATAAAACCACCGTTTCGATTGAAAACCCCGCAAAAAGGGGCGTTTCTTTTTGTTCACCCCCCATCTGAGGGGCGGTCAGTGTCCAATTAAGGCCCCCTAGACGAAGAGGAATGCCGCAACGCGTCTAGAATTCGGAGAAAGGGCGCCGCGCCGTCGGCGCTCGAAGTGCACGCCGAGACGCGCGGGTGCCGCAGACAGCGTGCGCGCATCTTGATTAGATCCTTCAAACAGCCCCGCGATGGCAGTGCTCGGCCACTTCGCGGCTCCCGACGCGGCGTGTGCTTCGGCAGTCCCGACACGCCGCCCGGCGACGGCCGCGAATAAAAAGAGACAACCTGCGGCAGGGCTTCTCTTTGCGGAGTGCGTATATGTGTGCGTATATATTTATGCACGAAGCAGCTCCAGAACAACCCTTAAGCAGCAGCAGCACCTATGCAGGGAAACTGTGAACGACGTTACAGCTTGCGGCGGAGAGAGTGAAGGAGAAGGTAGTCGAACAGCGATGCCACGCCGCCCTTTGGAATGCAACCGTGCCGCCGCCGGTGCCGCCTGAGCGGGGGAATGCTTGCAGTATTTATATACATATATCTTCTATAATCAGACAGCACGGAGAGAAACGACAGTTTAAATGCTTCGTCCCCTTCGTCCTCCCCGGCGGCGCCTGGGAAAGCGGCCGCGCGTCACCGTATATATGTGTATGTATAGCGACGGCGGACATAAAACAACTATCAGGCGGCCGGCATCGCATAGCGCCGGAGAGGGGGTCTGATCGGCAAGAGGAGGCTGCTCCAGACGAGGGGCGTCACCGTCAGCTCTGCCCGCGCGTTTTCTTGAATTCGCCCTCGCCTCGCTCGGGCACCGCGGCGGCGACGGTGGGGTGGTCCCGCGGGCATTCGACTTCGATACCGGCCAGACAGGCGCACGCACGTGCGGACGCACCGCGCGGCGTAATACCACACGACATCGGTACACCTTCAGTGGTATGATACAGGCGGGGACGCACGAGTGAAGTTTAGGAAAAGGAGGAGGATTATATTCCGTAATAGGGAGCGCGGAGGGTGCTTAAGCTCAGCTTATATAAAGGACGGAGCTTCGCCGCAAATTTACGTCCACACCGGTTTCTTCCTCCCGGAGTCCGGTCCCTCGCATCGGATCCCCGATCTGCGCGGCGCGCTTGCGGTGCGTCTCGGAAAGGCGGCCCGGGTCTCCTCCTCGCCGCCAACGAGGGCTCTTCGCGACGAAGACGAGGACGCAGTGTGTGTGTGCCGCATGCCACCGCCACCCAGTCAGCGCTTGTGTTGTGGTCACGTACCGGCGCGCGGTTGCAGACCCGCCGCTGGGGGAGAGATTTATCGCACATGCGCGCCGACGCGGCTCCCGTGGCGTCAAACCTGAGGCCACCTCGATCGCCAAGGTCCAGGCTGCGACGAAGCGGCGCACTGTCTCTGCACGTTTAGGCCGGCACTGAGTGCGAGAGGCGCAAACATCTCGAGGTCCTTTTTCAACATTTCCGCTAAAGCGCTGTGCGTAACTTTGCCGTCGCTTGTCGCTAAGAACGACGCTGCTATTCCACCAACATATTAGGGAGTATAATAGCGAATTAATAAGGCCACTCCATGAGCCAGATCGCCGCTGCCCAGCTGAGCACTACCAGTAGTGGCCACCGTGGTATATGCACGCCATCTGTACTGTCTGGCAGCGCTGATTCGCCCGTACATTAGGGGAACGCACCTTTGGAGCCATGAAGTGAGACCTGGCCAGTACTTGAAGAGGAGACGACGACCAGTGTTTCTTTCTGTGAAAATGGTGGTAAGGAAGTTTCGCAGGGGTTAGCTTGATTTATTTCCTCCTTCGCGTGCGCCGAGTATTTCTCAGTGAAAGCGCAAAGGTCCCACGTGACGTACCCGGCACTTGTTACGAAGAGTGGCATGGATAGAAAAAAGAACTAAAAGAAAATTGTCCAGCGGTGCTTGTGACAGGAACAGCAGCCACGCGGCGCCGGCTTAGTCGCAAGACATCGGAGGACACGACACAGCGTGGGGAATACGTGCTGTATACCGACGACCGAATTTCGAGCTCACCCAATCAAACAGGAATGTCTTAGGGAGCGCAGTGCTATCAGCGCTTGTGCGAGGCTCACGAGCGTACAAAGTGGATGTTGCCGGATTATCATCATTTCTAGCACCGAATGCTAAGATGCCTTCGCTGTCTTGCCTTCCTGTGTTCTCGTCAGATCACCCTTAAACAGTTTGCTGAACGGCTTGCGCTTCAGTCTTACACTGTCGCCCGTCCACTGAGATACGTCGTTGCCGTCTTCATCCCCGGCATAACCACTTGTTCCTCACACCTCTTTCTATTCGTCTTCGTACTCTGGACACTGTTCGGGCATGAACACGTCGTCGTCTTTCAAGATCACGATGTCGGCGTTGGATGCATCGGCCCCTTCTTCTCAGCCATCCCAGATTTTGTGTTGGGAGGGTTCCCGCGCCCATATACCTCTTCTGGTTACTGTGCGCAGGTTGGGTAGGTATTTGGGTAACCTCGACCTTCAGGAGACGGCAAATAATGGCAGGAAATTTACGTCTCAGTCTTCCTTTGATTTCGTGGCGAAAGTTCCTGATGGATACAAGAAACTTCTTGGCCCCTTGCACGGACTTGTAGGCGTGACTTCACACCTTGTGAAGCTGTGAGCCTCTTTCAAGGCGCTCGAATACCTGCTCAGTTTACGTCACAGTACTTAGCAGTCCAAATGGTTCTATTATGTCAACAGTTAGACCACCTCGGTGAGCTGTATGCACCAGCCGCGCAGGTGCATGGAATAAGCCCGTCCCGGGTTTTGGACAGTGATGAAGTGATGCGCGCACTATGGCTGACCCATTGTACTCTTGCCCTCGGCGGCAGTGGATCCCACCGCTGCCACCACTTGTGACGACCCTAATAAGAGGTCAGAAATTTGCAGTTTGTTAAGTTGCCAAACTCAGATTCGTTTGCTCCTACCCTCAGCACGAATTCGAGTTTGGCAACTTAACAAGTTGCAGATTATGACCTCTTATTAGGGTCTTCACAATGACGCAAGCCGAGCTTTGTTGGACACCATTTCTAATTGTGAGGAAACTGTGGAGTACAGTGAGATACCGTTATGAACATATCGATGACAATGATCTAACCTTCCGATGCGTAGCCAAAACATGCTTTTGAAGTTTGCCTACCCCCGACTGGCACAGAAAACCAATGAGGTGCTTTTTTCGTTTCATTTGGTCTTAAGGGGTTGGACGTCCCAAAGTGACTAAAGCTATGAGGGACGCCGTGTTGGAGGGCTCCGGATAATTTCGCCCACGGGGGGTTCTTTATCGTACACTAACATCGCACAGTACACGGGCCTCTAGCATTTCGCCTCTATCACAATGTGACCACCACGGCCGGGATCGAACCCCCGTCTTTCGGGTCAGCAACCGAGCACCATTACCACTGTGCCGCCGCGGCGAGTTATTTTTGACAATAATTGGCAATTTTTGACAATACATCACAGTATCCTTGAGGAGATACTGTTATGAACATACTGGTGCGAAATTTCACTTTTAATGTTTGCGCGGTGCCCGCACCGAGTGGTTAAGACTGCCATAGAAAACCAATGGGGCGCGATTTTGACAATATATAGCAGAAAACTACATGCGACCCGAGGAGGGATCTGCGGATGCACATTGTTATGGTGCAATCTTGAGATACCAGAAAAACTTGCGTCCATGAACAACTTACCGTCGAAAAAATGCAACTGTCCAGAATTTCTGGGTACGGTAGATAATTGCGTCGTTTCTTACGCCGTTTATGTCGAGCTGTGGTTCGACAATTCGTGCTACCGATTCTCCCTCTTTGGTTAGACTGACACAATCCTCATGGTGAAACGCTAATATCTGGAGTTTCCACTTACTGTCCTTTCAAATATGACTAGCGGACTGCAAGTGCTGATCCGTTTACTGCGCGAGTACAAAAGCCGCTAGAGAACAACAGACATCACCGCTGACAACGCAAAGACGTCGCCAGAAAAGCACACCGTATAGACGGAGTGCGCTGCCGTAATTTCGTCTTGTTCAACAGGAACTCGGCTCAAAGCAGGATGGGCGCTACATCCCGGCCTGCAGCTAGAGCTTCGGCCGGCCTTGAGTCCACGTGCCGTCCCTTCCACTGTTCGCTCGTCTCCGATGACGGGCAGCTAGGCGACACTGCGCAACGTCGACGGTGAACGACCGCCTTGTATTTAGCTTTCCTTGCTTCCCCCGGAAACATGGCCGACAAAAAAAAAAGAAAAGCAAGGAAAGTAAAGACAATGTCCAAACCTTTGCGAGTCCACGTGGAGAATCGCAGGGGTCGGTGCAATAGCAGCGCTTCTATATTTCTGCAGCCCGTCTGCACAACCCTATTTGCTTTATTCGCTCCATCTTTTCACATCCGTCAGGGCCCGA
This sequence comes from Amblyomma mixtum, assembly GCF_055824585.1. Lineage (NCBI taxonomy): Eukaryota > Metazoa > Arthropoda > Arachnida > Ixodida > Ixodidae > Amblyomma > Amblyomma mixtum. The sequence goes on along the minus strand of NC_143014.1, from coordinate 287,631,800 downwards.
AAACCGCGACGCGTATGTTTCGCCGCGCGATGCGTTTATTTTTGTCTGCGCTCCCGCGTGAAAGGCGCTCCTAACGCCGCGGTTACGAAGAGCTTGAGAACAACGCTGGAGAACAAGGGGGTCTCTATCGAGAATGGATTTTAAGCGCACCATCGGATGTTGTGCGTTTACACAGCGGACTGGGACGGCGTTAAATTTCCCGCGATACACGACACGCTGGAATCTGGGAAGGGGATTGAGAAGAAAGCAAACATTGCGTGCTGAGCCTAAAGTGTAACCTTGGCTCTCCAGCTCATGCTTCTCCGCTCACACAGTTTCTGCGAACATCGTAAAGCCGCGAAGGGGTTACCGGACAAGGGCGAGCATCAAACTGTACCGAGTGTAATGCACGATCTGTATGCACGCGGTTCTAGCCACCAACACACCCAAAAAAACCATTGGGAAATGCGCGAGTATCTAATGTCCACGCTGAGATGTAGTCGTGTCCCGCGATTATATCTAGCTCTCCGCTCGAAGTAATTACCATCAAGTGCCGCCTATTGTGAGTAAAAATCTAATAATAAGTGGTCACATATTTCCAACTTGCGATTCTTTCATAACGCATGAATGTTGAGAAAATGAGTGTCCCGCCTGATAGGCAGGCAGCCCAAGCGCCCAACAGACAAACATAAGAAGGGGCACGAAAGCATTTCGCTTGAAGCTTTACTGGTAGCAGAGCCGAGGCGGGAATCCAACCTCGGTTCTTCTGAGAAGCTTTCTGCGGAAATTCGTCTTTAGAGTTTGAGGGCTGGAAGGTTAAAGGTGCAGTGAAGAGGAATCTGGACTCGTTTTTTTTTTGCTGCGGAAACACGATCTACACGTTCCTAGCATTCTTAGAAACAGCGACTTATTGCCCTGTGTGGCCGATTTCCCTAATTAAATCGAATTAACGTCCGGCTCCCGCCTTTATTTTTCGAATTCTCCCCGTACGGTGGGCGGAGTCGACCAACGCGTGGAGTGCCTTTCAGCCAGCTCCGTGGAGCCTTTGCTTTCGCTTTATTTTGTTTTCTAGGTTTCTGTGAATAAATAGTTTCATTCGCAGATAATATGGCCGCAAAATAAGCCCGCAGAAATAAAAATACGCGCGGAATATTTGCTACCACGGATTACTACGTATTACTCCGCCGATGGCAGAGCGGCAAGCCGCCAAGGGACTCGGTGAAAGGCACTCCACGCGTTGGTCACCTCCGCCCACCGTACGAGGAGAATTAAAAAATAAAGGCGGGAGGCGGACGTTAATTCGATTTATTTAGGAGAATCGAGCACACAGTGCAATAAATCGAAGTTCCTAAGAATGCTCGGAACATGAAGATTGAGTTCCCGCGGCAAAAAGACGAGTTCAAATTCCTCTTCACTGCACCTTTAAATCCTCTATAAAGCGCCATTACCGCCATCCGCATATGTGGGCTTGCGGGAACCTTCAATAGTTCTGTGTAAAGTCTTCGTTGGCCCGTGATTCACTGTAGCTATTTTTTCATTTTTTCCACAAATAAAATGAAGCTAGCATATGGAAGTCAAGTTGATATCAGTTGAAATATGGCCGCCCTAGAATCGAGACGGTGTTGGCTCGGTTACTGATTCGAAATAAAACAAGGTTTGTACGATAACTCACCAACTCGCGCCCTCTCTCACTCACCCCACTCAAACACTCCACTCATTCGCTCTCTCACTCATTCACGCCACAAACACACTACACTCGCTCTCTCATTCACTACTCTGTCCCTCCGCTCATTCTATCACTCCACTCACTCACTCGCTCACTCACTCACTCCACTTACTCCCTCATTCACCCTACTCACTCTCATCGACTCACTACACTTACTCACTCCCTATTTCACTCCACTACCCTGCAACTAACTCTCTCACTCTGTACTCACTCTATCACTTACTCACTCCACTCACTCATTAACTAACTCACTCACTCCACCCACTCCTCACTCACTCTTTCACTTGCTCATTATTTCACTCACTCATTCACTCGCTCGCTCACTCACTCACTCTATCACTTACTCACTCCACTCACTCATTAACTAACTCACTCACTCCACCCACTCCTCACTCACTCTTTCACTCGCTCATTATTTCACTCACTCATTCACTCGCTCGCTCACTCACTCACTCACTTACTCACTCCACTCACTCCTCACTCATTCATTCACTCGCTCATTATTTCACTCACTCACTCACTTACTCACTCACTCATTAACTAACTCACTCACACCACCCACTCACTAACTCGCTCGCTCGCTCACTCACTCACCCACTCCCTCACTCGCTCGCTTACTCACTCACTCGCTCGCTTACTCACTCACTCACTCACTTACTCACTCCACTCACTCATTAACTCACTCACTCAGCTCCACCCACTCCTCACTCACTCTTTCACTCGCTCATTATTTCACTCACACTCTCACTTGCTCACTCACTTGCTCACTTACTCCACTCACTCATTATTTCACTCACTCACTTGCTCACTCACTCGCTCACTTACTCACTCCACTCACTCATTAACTCACTCACTTCGCTCCACCCACTCCTCACTCACTCTTTCACTCGCTCATTATTTCACTCACCCACTCACTTGCTCACTCACTTCGCTCCACCCACTCCTCACTCACTCTTTCACTCGCTCATTATTTCACTCACCCACTCACTTGCTCACTCACTCGCTCACTTACTCACTCCACTCACTCATTAACTAACTCGCTCCACTCCACCCACTCCTCACTCACTCTTTCACTCGCTCATTATTTAACTCACTCACTCGCTCACTTACTCACTCCACTCACTCATTAAATAACTAACTCTCTCCACTCCACCCACTCCTCACTCACTCTTACACTCGCTCATTATTTCACTCACTCACTTGCTCACTCACTCGCTCACTTACTCCACTCACTCACTCAGCTCCACATACTCCTCACCCACTCTTTCACTCGCTCATTATTTCACTCACTGACTCACTTGCTTACTCACTCGCTCACTTACTCCACTCACTCATTAACTCACTCACTCAGCTCCACCCACTCCTCACTCACTTTCATTCGCTCATTATTTTGCTCACTCACTCACTTGCTCACTCACTCGCTCATTTACTCCACTCACTGATTAACTCACTCACTCCGCTCCACCCACTCCTCACTCACTCTTTCACTCGCTCATTATTTCACTCACTCACTCACTTGCTCACTCATTAACTCACTCCACTCCACCCACTCCTCACTCACACTTTCACTCGCTCATTATTTAATTCACTCACTCGCTCACTTACTCACCCCACTCACTCATTAACTAACTCCACTCCAAACACTCCTCACTCACTCTTACACTCGCTCATTATTTCACTCACTCACTCACTTGCTCACTCACTTGCTCATTTACTCCACTCACTCATTAACTCACTCACTCAGCTCCACCCACTCCTCACTCACTCTTTCACTCGCTCATTATTTCACTCACTCATTCACTTACTCATTAACTAACTAACTCACTCCACTCCACCCACTCCTCACTCACTCTTACACTCGCTCATTATTTCACTCACTCACTCACTTGTTCACTAACCCGCTCACTTACTCACTCATTAACTAACTCACTCTGCTCCACCCACTCCTCACTCACTCTTTCACTCGCTCATTATTTCACTCACTCTCTCATTTACTTACTCACTCCACTCACGCATAACTCACTCCGCTCCACCCACTCCTCACTCACTCTTACACTCGCTCATTATTTCACTCACTCACTCGCTCACTTCATCACCACTCACTCATTAACTAACTCACTCCGCTCAACCCACTCCTCACTTACTCTTTCACTCGCTCATTATTTCACTCACTCATTCACTTACTCACTCCACTCACTCATTAACTAACTCACTCCGCTCCACCCACTCGTCACTGACTCTTACACTCGCTCATTATTTCACTCACTCACTTGCTCACTAACCCGCTCACTTACTCACTCATTAACTAACTCACTCTGCTCCACCCACTCCTCACTCACTCTTTCACTCGCTCATTATTCCACTCACTCTCTCATTCACTTACTCACTCCACTCACGCATTAACTAACTCACTCCGCTCCACCCACTCCTCACTCACTCTTACACTCGCTCATTATTTCACTCACTCACTCACTTGCTCACTCACTCGCTCACTTACTCCACTCACTCATTAACTCACTCAGCTCCACCCACTCCTCACTCACTCTTTCACTCGCTCATTATTTCACTCACTCACTCACTTGCTCACTCACTCGCTCACTTACTCCACTCACTCATTAACTCACTCACTCAGCTCCACCCACTCCTCACTCACTCTTTCACTCGCTCATTATTTCACTCACCCACTCACTTGCTACACTCACTCGCTCACTTACTCCACTCACTCATTAACTCACTCACTCAGCTCCACCCACTCCTCACTCACTCTTTCACTCGCTCATTATTTCACTCACTCACTCACTTGCTCACTCACTCGCTCACTTACTCACTCCACTCCACCCACTCCTCACTCACTCTTTCACTCGCTCTTTATTTAACTCACTCACTCGCTCACTTACTCACTCCGCTCCAAACACTCCTCACTCACTCACTTGCTCACTCACTCGCTCACTTACTCACCACTCACTCATTAACTAACTAACTCACTCCACTCCACCCACTCCTCACTCTTTCACTCGCTCATTATTTCACTCACTCTCTCATTCACTTACTCACTCCACTCACGCATTAACTAACTCACTCCGCTCCACCCACTCCTCACTCACTCTCACACTCGCTCATTATTTCACTCACTCACTTGCTCACTCACTCGCTCACTTATACCCCTGTCAAGCGGGCAAGTTAAGTGCACTTACAGAGAGTGTACTTCGCTGTAAGTACACTTTGTCGCATCTAAACGACGCAAGCGGAGTGTCACTCGCGGGAAAGTGCACTCCGCCAGGAGTGCGTTCACGGATCACACTTTGCTGGCCGAGTGCGTAGCCTCGACGCCAGCGGTTCCAATGGTACAAAATTTTAAATTTATAGTGCATAAAAAGTACTTACAGCTTTATTTTACGTGCTATAACACTGTTTTCAGAAAAAAAGTTCGTTAGTTATAGCTACAAGCGAAGCAACAAAACACGTAAACGTGATCGGATGCAACATCGCTGCCCGCCGCCATCTTGTTTGTTGTCAAAATTCTGGATAGTCTTGGCTGGACTTGGCTTTTCTTCTATTTTTACTTTATTTTCATCGTTAAAAATAGTTGAACCTCGCTTTATTTGCGCTATCACGTTAAGGAATCAAATATTATGAGTCTTTTTTTTTTCTATCGTCCTGTTCAGAAATTCCGCTCATTTTCTGACGACATTTTTTTTACTACGAGTGCACTTTGCTTTCCCGTTTAGCACCGCATAGCCCAAAGTGTCACTCGGGATGCCGAAGCGCACTCCCCGTAAGTGCACTTAACTTGCCCGCTTGACAGGGGTATTACTTACTCCACTCACTCATAACTAACTCAATCCGCTCCACCCACTCCTCACTCAAACTTTCACCCGATCATTATTTCACTCTCTCACTCACTTGCTCACTCATTTTGCTCACTTACTCACTCCACTCACTCATTAACTAACTCACTCCACTCCACCCACTCCTCACTAACTCTATCACTCGCTCATTATTTCACTCACTCACTCATTCACTTACTCACTTCACTCACTCATTAACTAATTAACTCACTCCGCACCACCCACTCCTCACTCACTTTTACACTTGCTCATTATTTCACTCACTCACTCACTTGCGCACTCACTCGCTCACTTACTCACTCCACTCACTCATTAACTAACTAACTCACTCCGCTCCACCCACTCCTCACTCACTCTTTCACTGACTCATTATTTCACTGACTCACTCACTTGCTCCCTCACTCGCTCACTTACTCACTCCACTCACTCATTAACTAACTCCCTCCACTCCACCCACTCCTCACTCACTCTTTCACTCGCTCATTATTTCACTCACTCACTCATTCACTTACTCACTCCACTCACTCATTAACTAACTAACTCACTCCGCTCCACCCACTCCTCATTCACTCTTACACTCGCTCATTATTTAACTCACTTACTCGCTCGCTCACTCACTCACGCACTTGCTCACTAACTCGCTCACTTATTCACTCCACTCACTCATTAACTAACTCACTCCACTCCACCCACCCCTCTCACTCTTTCACTCGCTCATTATTTCACTCACTCACTTACTCACTAATTAACTAACTCACTCACACCACCCACTCACTCACTCACTCACTCACTCACTCACTCACTCACTCGCTCGCTCGCTCAACCGGTGGTGTGGGGTTTACTTTTCATTAATGCATAAACGGTGCAGCTTCACAGCGAAGCGTCGGGTGCCGGCAAATAAAAATGAGATATTGGCTTTGCTGAAAGAGAGTGCGAACTCTCTTTGACTTGAATTTTCCGCGCCTTACAGAGTACGCATGGCTCTAATATTTTACAGAGAAGATCATAATGGTCCTGCATACGCAGTGACCTTGATTATTTTTTAATGTCCAAGCCTGGTCGTGACCCTTAAGGAGAGCACCATCGAGGCTGAGGATTCAAAACGTTCGCGCACATGATGCTTGCCTCTGCATTTTTCTGTCGCTCTTTCGGAAAGATCGCTGATGAATGCGTATAGATGGCAGAGTATCAACGGCAGTAACCAGATGGTATGGAGGAGGGACAATTGCTATTAGAGCGAGCGGAACGAAGGTTTCGATACTAGAAACGAAAGGGGGGACAGTAAAATGCGTACTGCGATGGTGCATACACTGCCGTTCTCCTGTTTGCCCTGCGGGACGAGCACGCTTCCTATACATACAGCTCGATTTCGTACGAGATGTTCACGCGCTTGTCACTTGAAACTCGTGGAATGCCAAGGTTATCGAATTTCTCAAATCCACTAAGAACACTGAACGCAGAATTCAATTGTTCAAAATAAGGCGTATTATGTCAGCTTACATGCTAGAGGTATTTGGATCTCATTGTCAGCATAAAAAAAAAGATGATTGATATTGTTAGCTATGTTTTTACTGCGAAAGCTGTTAATGGCGTCAACTCCCGTGATCATGGTCTCGAGATCATGATCTCGCAGGACTTGGCGTCCACAAATATCACAGCGCATGCGCACCGAGGCGCGCACATGTGATGTCCTGCGAGGACGCGCACCCGCCTTTCCCGGCATGGCACGTGCAGGCTTGTGCCAGCATGTGCTGGCAGGACGGCCGGCCGGGTACGCAGTGTTCCATCTCTCACATGCCATAGGAAAACCCCATGATAACAGATCTTGCTGCTACACAAGTCTTACGATGCGCTCAGGAAAGGGCAAGAATGCTGCGACACGTCAAGGGCTTACACTTCGTGCAGAGCCCAATTTAAGCTAAACAGGCGTCGGCAAAAAGACCCCGGGATACCTGCCACCGAAGGTGAGAAAGGGGACGCCAAGGAAGGACCTCCCATAGAACGTGCGCTCGGAGGCAAGCGGAAGCCGAAGGAGCAACGAAGGCGCTCCGCAACAAATTCACAGAGAGAGAGAGAGAGAGAGAGAGAGAGAGAGAGAGAGAGAGAAACTCTTTAATGAAATACAAAGAATTTAGCCGCCGTTTAAAAATCGCTGGCATGCTACTCTGCGTAGGGAGGGGAATTTGGGAGATATAGACAAAAGGAGAGCAGTGTGGAAAAGATAAACAACTCGCTTGGTTACAAGTGCTCTCTGTGAGATCTTTTTTGGTTCCGCATCCACCTCATGGCTTCCGACTATGGCACCCCTCATAGCTAACGTACTGCTTTGGGACTTTGAAATCTATATACGATACCATATCCCATCATACCTCACCATACGATACCATACCATACCATACCATACCATACCATACCATACCATACCATACCATACCATACCATACCATACCATATCATACCATACCATACCATACCATACCATACCATACCATACCATACCATACCATACCATACCATGCCATCGGCTTATCCGCTCCTCGCTGCAACCGGCGTTTTCGACTGCCGACCTGATTACATTCCTGTTCTGTACCAGGTGGGGTTTAATCCTTTCAGACACGCATTATGTACCACTATTGAGAAAGATTTGAAAATTTGTGCGGCATATTTATAACTCCCTATTTCACAAAAGTAACATGACTGGCTCAAAGACTTAAGAATACAGGCACGCTGCACGCTTCAGCGCTCGCGGAATTCAACCCTATTCTGCTATGAGACAGATTTATACCCGATTAATTATTTTCCTTATCATCTGAAGCTATTTCCGCAGCGAAAACGCAGCTACAGAGTCCTTGAGTAAGACATACCAGCTCATGAGCAAAGCAAAAAGTGACAACTCCAAACAGTACTTCCTAGGCGCGGCGTAGAACTTCACGGGGTTCATTTTTAAGGCGAAAGCCTTTAATGCCTCATACTGTCGTTAGCAGCCGTGTCGGCAGCCGTGTCGGCAGCCGTGTCGGCAGCCGTGTCGACTGCCGTGTCGGCAAATGTGTCCGGATTTTGACGGGTGGTGTCCACCGAGATATGTGAGACAGTCACTGCGTAATTTCCTTTCCTCAAATACAATTTTCAGTTTCTTCATTACGGCCCCTCTTTCTCTTTCTTCTTTCACTCCCACTTCCTCCCTTCCTGTACGGTGCGGTTAAGGTGTCACCGAGATGACAGAGAATTACTGCGCCATTTCCTTTCCTCAAAAAGCAAGGGCAAGGCATTGCGCCGAACGGGTGGTGGCGTTCCGTGGACTCCCTGGCAGCGCTACAACACGCTGTCGCGTTCCACTCCTAAAGGCGAAGCTTAAGCGTCATTAATTAGCAGTCAATTAGTACTTAGTCATTAATCAGTAATTATATAAAAATTACTAATTTGTCATTATTTCGTCATCAATTATGTGTGACTTCATGCAGTGGTGACGTCACCAGTGTCACATAGGTAGAGTGATGCGGAAAACGCTTTCGCCTCTACGCCCTTTAGACAGTCAAAGTACCCCTGAATTTTTTATTTTTTGTTTTGGAAAAGTGATCCTTTCTTCTAAACGCTGAATGGCTCTACCATTGTGTCCAGCAGGGATTTCAAATGCAACCGACACCACTGCTTTCGCGAAAACCGCATTCGACGCTTGGAAAAGAGTTTGAAAAGTCGCGTGTACAGTCGTAGGCGGTACACTGCGAAGAGTTAATCTAAAAATGCAAGGTATATGACGTAAGGAAGTTTAATATGGATAGAATCGAGCGTGCCCTAAAGAACGCCGCTAGCCTAAAAGCGGTGAAGGGGAAACTAGGCATAGGTAAAAACCAGATGTATGCACTAGGAGACAAAGAGGGCAATGTCATTAGCAGCATTGCTAAGGTAGTTAAAGTAGCCGAAGACTTCTGCAGAAAGCTACACAACAGCCAATATAATCAGCACGTAAATGAGATAGGCAGTAGAGCGCAGCAATCGGACCTCCCGCCAGTACAAAAAGAGGAAGTAAAGAAAGACTTAGGAGAAATGCAAAGGGGAAAAGCAGCTGGTGAGGATCAGGTAACAGCAATCTGCTGAAGGACGGCGGGGAGAACCTCAGTGGAAACCTCAGCAGTTATGCAGGCATTGCGGAATCAGGGTGTAGAAGAGCCTTATGTAAAAATACTGGAAGATATCTATAACTGCTACAATGCTACCGTAGTCTTAGATAACGTAAGCAATAAAATTCCAGCAAGGAAGGTCGTCAGGCAGGAAGAGACAATCTCGCTAACGCTGTTCACCGCCTGTTGACAGGAGGTACTCAGAGGCCTGGATTGGGAACAGGTTGGGATAAGAGCTAATGGAGAATAGCTTAGTAACTTACGATTCGCTAATGACATTGCCTTGCTGGTTTGGTTTGGTTTATTGGGATTTAACGTCCCAAAGCGACTCAGGCTATGAGGGACGCCGTAGTGAAGGGCTCCGGAAATTTCGACCACCTGGGGTTCTTTAACGTGCACTGACATCGCACAGTACACGGGCCTCTAGAATTTCGCCTCCGTCGATATTCGACCACCGCCGCCGGAATCGAACCCGCGTCTTTCGGGTCAGCAGCCGAGCGCCGTAACCACTGAGCCACCACGGCGGGGCACAAAGCATAATGAATGAGTTAGACAGGCAGAGCAGAACGGCGGGTCCAGGAATTAATATGCAGAAAACCAAAGTAATGTTGAACAGTCCCTGAAGGGAACAGTAGTTTACGATTGGTAGCGAGGCGCTGGAAGTGGTAAGGGAGTACGCGTACTTATAGGGCAGGTAGTGAAAGCGGATCCGGATCACGAGAGCGAAATAACTAGAAGAATAAGAATGCGGCGGAACACATTTGGTAGGCTCTCTCGTATCATGCATGGTAGTTTGCCAATATCCCGCAAGAGGAAAGTATACTACAGCTGCGTGGTGTATAACGACTGACTAACTAGCCCTACGCAGAAATCTCCACGCTTGTTTGCACCGCTGCATACTGGCCTGCGCAAATTTCATTGCAATATGAGTGCAAGAATGACTGCTGAAAGAAAACTGGCGACCGGCTCTTGTACAGTAGAAAGTCATGCACTATAGCTTAGTGATGCACCTCTCGGCAGCTTCGTAGGTGCCACTTCTATTTTGGCTTTCCTAGTGGCCTTATAAACATTACAAAAAATCAGTATCGCTGCAGTCTCCGATACGTGAAATGTTCAACTGCTGAAGTTATATATTCCAAATGATTTCGAACGTCATCATTTTGTCATGTATTCGAAATAGTATTTGACAACGACGTGCCAAAACATTGATAATTGAAATGCATGCATAACTCAGATGCACACATATCCCACACCTTAGAATTGATCAGTGTGTCGTTTGCATTAACAATTAAGTAGGGAGCGAGCAAGACGGTCTGTTTGCATAAGAGTGGCAACTATGCTGTGCGTGACTCTGGAAAGGCAACAAGTAATTTCAAATTTGTTTTCTTTTGTCAGCAAATTAAGGCAATACATAACATGTAGAAGCACAGCTGTGTGTTAATTATTAAAGTATCTTATAACAGAACCTGTCACAAATTACATTAAAGGGTTTCAACCTAGAGATTTGAAAAATAAGTGTGAATTTCCGGGTTGTACTTATGTATGACAGAAAACAATCTGTAGTGTTAACCTAACTTGTTCAATGTAAATGTGCTTAACTCCGACAATTCGCAACATTGAGAATCGTCGCGTCGTGGTTCTAAAATATTGTAGAATAGATAGTTTGGGCTAGTTTATCGGTGTCTAGTTGGCTAGTGCTTGCGCAAAGACAACACACTTGCGCGCGTGCGTTGTCTCTCTTTCTGTCGTCCTCCTCTTAGCTCTGAAAAAGATACTGCATGTTTGGGGACAGCGCAACTTTCGATGGGAGCACTCGTCAATTATAATGGGGCAGAAATCCTGGACCGTTGTGAGAGCGGCTGTACATGCTAGTGACCGAAGGGGAAGTAGTGCGCGATCGGTGATGTGTTTTTTTTTACTTTGTGGCGTACAAATGGTCCCAACTGTATATCGTTTCCCACGATATTGTATCAGACGTTTAGGCTCGCGCTTCCGGTGTTGTAAAGAGTGTCGGGAGTACGTGGACGTCATGCTCGGCCACGGCGAGATGCATGGCCCTCACAGCCGATCGCGGTTTTACCCAGGGTGTCGAACCAGAACTTTATCGGGTTCGGTTCAAGTTCGGGCTCACGCCTTTGGGGTTCAGTTCCGGGTTCGGCTCCAGAGCGACAATCCGTTCCGGTTCGAACCGGTTCAAACGAGTTCGAACGAGTTCAGAGCAAAAAAAAAAAAATGTACAGCGTAGATAGGTTTTAATTGTTATGCTGTTTACTTTTTTTTCTAGAGCATCAGTATATAAAATAAAAATGCAAAAGTTTGCTTCATGCGAGATATTGTCACTTTACCCACTTTATTTATTGCCCGCGGCAAAAAGACGAATTCACGGCAAGAGCCGCAAAATGAAATGAACTCGAAATTAATTATATCGGCCATGTCTACGCTATAATCTGTCTGATGAGGTATAAGGCGAAAAGCCGGTGAATTTTGCATCCACAAAACCCTCCACCTTGAGCAATGTCGGAGACTCCGTCGCGCGAGTAATTTGTCTCCCCTGAAGTCGACTCAGCCGGGAATTTCTCGTACGCAGTGCACTTACGCGGGCGCCGACATCACAGCTACGCGAGGCCTCTACGTTCCCGCGCACTATTGAGAAAGAAGCTGTCATGTATCGGCGCCTGCATACAGACAAACCCTTTTCCGTCGCCCGAGAAACCAACTTGCCAGTCCCCCCCCTTTCTACATGGTACGAGAATATGAAGAACCTCTCCACTGCCCATCCCCCACCCATCGAGAGCCTCGTGGGAGCACTGGCTCTCCCTAACATCCAGAGCTTACCAAACATATTTTATTTAAATCACCTCTTCGATATTGGCTTTATGACTCGGGTTATATATTTCGAGCCCCTATAGCTCAGTATCTTCAAAAATACAACCAGTCGAGGCTTCTCGCTAGTACAGTGCGAAATTACGGCTTTGGCTTATTTTAATGACGTCGATCTCTCTTGTTCGCCCTACCATAAGCTTGCCGTCCCGGTTAGCTCAATTGGTAGAGCGACTGCTCCGGTGTGGCGGTGGTCCCGGGTTCGAACCCCGGACCAGGACGAATTTTTCTTTAACTACGAAGTTTCTGTGAAAGCTGTATAGCTTTCCTTTGTGGCCGTATGGCTGCGCTCGGGTGGACGTCAATGAGTAATTACTCCCTTATTACAAATCTACTCCACCTTGGGGGATTCCCCAAAAATATTTGGTCAACGCCCTATAGCTCAGTATCTTCAAAAATACAACCAGTCGAGGCTTCTCGCTAGTACAGTGCGAAATTACGGCTTTGGCTTATTTTAATGACGTCGATCTCTCTTGTTCTGATAAATAGAGTATGATGAAAAAGAAACCGCGCATGGGTTGTTTCAGAACGCTTCGTTTCTGCATGGACGCAAATTGGCACATCTTCGCTGCGACGTTGCGCTTCAACATTCTTGCAAGTGCAGCATTGTGCGAGGAAGAAGGTACACTTGGACTACGTAGAACGTTAAGTTGGGCGAGTTGGTATAGGTTTGTGCGCTGTTTTTCAACCATGAACTTTGACTGCATAGAATTTTTCAGACTTTTCCTGGGCGCTATCAAAGGCAGCCTCTGCATCAACAGAATTTTTTTCGCCCTTGATAAAGTCTGGTGAATTTGATGTAAGCCGCCAGAGGGAGAATTCAAGATCCAGCAGTCTGAGAACAGCGTGACGAAGCCGCCTGCTAGCGACTGGCATGAATTTTTTTATAAGCATAACAATTCAGTGAATCGGAATAACAAAATCATTTCATCGCAGTTACATTTCATTGCAGTAGCATCTCTCTGGGCGTAATCACTATCGCATGCCAGCGAGCGCATGCATCGCGGCATGGCCCCTTTGCGTAATCGGTGCTTATTTTTTATAAGTATATCTCCACCGCTGCCAACAGCCCGTCATTCCTTGATTTTTTCCGTTGCGTGCAAAAGAAAAAAGGAATATCGGATTCTAGAAAAGAAGCTGCACCAATTTATTCATCCTTTATATGGTAATAACAGAAGTTAATACCTCAGGTTTAAAGTGTCGAGTAGACAGGGGGCTTTATGATGGACGCTGTAGTGGAAGACTCCAGATTAACTTAGACCAGCTGGGGTTTTAGAGCGAGAGGTCCGCTACGCCATGTTTCGCCAAGGTAGTAGGGTGTTGCACTTTGACCTTCAGCAGGAGAAGCGCCGGATGATGATGATGATATCAACTTTATTTTCCGCCAGATAAAAAAGCCCCCTACTCCCCGTCCCCGGCACGCAGGCCTTGGTGACGGGGGCCGGGACCTCCGCGATTAGAAGCAAGAGAAGAGGTCTTGACTCCTCGCGGCTTCTTCCGCCAGGCGGATGGCCTGTTGCTGTGAAGCAGGGGCCTCGCTCCGCAGCAGGGCTTCCCAGGTTTCTCTACAATTTATGTTTTCGTTAGCCCCTGGGGAGCTAGCGCATTCCCAGATTATGTGGTCGAGGGTCCCTCTCGCCCCACGGTGCTTGCACTTATTGTTTTCTTTGTTATCTCTATGAACATGAGAGGCCCAGACCGGGTTTACGAAGTTCCCAGCTTGGAGGCGTCGCCATGCGATTGCCTCCCTATTGTTTAGACATTTATCCGGTGGTGGCACCAGTCTCCTCTGTAACCTATAGTTTTCAACAATTTCCGTATAATTTTGCAGACGCTCGTCCATATTCCGGCAGTCGGGCGGCTCCACAGCTACCCGGAAGTAGAGAGCTCGGGCTAGCTCGTGGGCCGCGTCGTTGCAGGGAATGGACGCGTGTGCGGAAGTCAAAATTGGGCTAACTTTTCTGTTTAGCTGTATACTGGCCAGAATCCTTGCCGTTTCCGGCGAGATCCTACCCTTTCCAAAATTATAGATGGCATGAGAAGCGCCGGAGGTGTGGCTGTGACGTAAGACCATGTGACTCGCCGCAGCTGCAGCCGCCACGCTAGGGTGGCCACGCCGCTGCTCCGATCGCGGTGCGCCGACCGCCGCTTCACCAGATGTGGTGATGTGACTTTGCCCGTGACTCGGCGTTCGCTTAAAGGGAAACTGCATAGGTTTTAAAAATCAACGAGCTTAAGAGGGTCGAATGTGTGAGACCTGCAGGTAAAGCATGCGAAGTTTTTTTGGGCTAGCACTTGAAATAGTGAAGTAATCGCCGATTAAAATACAGACGCCCTTCAAGCTTCTCCGCAGCGCACAGCGCCAAGTCGGGGGAGGGGGGGGGGGGCATGATGACGTCACCGAAGGTATCGGTACATTTCCAACGTGAAAACGCCTGCTTTGAAGGAAAAAACTAACGCCACCGAAGGCAAACCCTGCCGAGAGTTGTTTGGCAGCGTCTAACGAGTCAGGGCAGGATGTGGCTGACGACAGCGGTAATTTGAAATCATACCTTCCGTGACGTCACGCTGAAATTTCCTGCACTCCTCTGGTGCATTGAGGAGAAGCACGAAATTCAATCGCCGATTACGTCACTATTTTAAATGCTAATGCAAAAACACTTGGCATGCTTTACCTAGAGCCTATATAGATTTGAATCCTTGAATATATCGAAATTCTCAAAAAAGTGCTGCAGTTGCCCTTTAAGGAGGCGACGCCGCTTTCTCATGCAGTTTCGCCATGGATGAGAGCGTGGTTGACAGAGTGCCGAGACGCCTGCGAGGAGTTTCAGTCGTCTAACCAAGCGTAGCCAAGTGTAATGGAGCTTTCGCTCTATCTAACTAGGTTCAGAAGACTCAAATGACTACCGATTTTTTTCGACGTGTGACAGCTCACGCGCGTTTCTGCATTTCGCCTTCATCGAAATGCGCCCCTCGAGGCCAGGATTGCACCCTCCACCTTGGAACCAGCAGCCGAGCTCCACAGCCACTGAGACCTTTTTTCTCGTTTTCGCACCACTGACACATCGTGAAGGGTTTTATTTAGTACCTGGTGTCTGAGACAACGAACGCTTACAAAAGTAAATGTTGCACTACCCACTGCGGTGGCTCAATGTTTAGGGCGCTCGGCTACTTATTGGGTGTACCTGGGTTCGAACCCGTCAACGTTTCGATGGAGGCGAAACGCAAAAGGCGCCCGTGTGCTGTGCGACGTCAGTGCACGTTAAAGATCTCTAATTGGTCCAAATTATTCCGGAACCCTCCACTACGGCACCTATTTCTCTCTTTCCTCTTTCACTCCCACCTTCCTCCCTTCCCTTACGGCGCGGTTCAGGTGTCCGCCTAGATAAGTGAGACTGTTACTGCGCCATTTCCTTTCCTCAAAAACCACCACCACAACGTTGCTCGGTGGTTGCTCTATACTCCGTTTCATACATAGCTGTCAACGCTGCCAAAGGTACGAAAATAGTCCGCTGCAAAAAACAAGCAAAATGTATCCGTCCGCCTCGCGTCGTGGCTGAGTGGTACGAAGCGCGCGCCTGTGTGTTCATTTTTCAAAGGGGCTAGGTTCGACTCCCGGCTTTGGTGTTTTTTTTATTTATTTTTATTATAATTATTATTAGGTAGAAACTCGAAACTGTCAAACTCTAGTGCCTACTTTGAAAAACACTACGCTATTTACTGGCGCTGCTTACTTGCTTCGAAGGGAAAAAGCAGTGTAGTGTATCGGCGACGGACGTCATTGCGAAGTGCTGTTCTCGGGCGTTCAGTGACTCTTTTGCATGCGGCACACAATGAATCATTAATTGTGTGGTGATAAAATTCAGTGCGGCGTCGGTTTTTCCGAGCAGCCTCGGCTAGCGGCAACCCGGCATTGATCGGCGTACTCAGCGGCTTTAAAGTGAGCGGCATCTGATTCGGGAAGTCTCCACTTTTGAGCTGTTGTCACAAGGAAAATTCTTTGAAGTACTTCCTTTCGTAGTAATGTTTTGTATTAGATGTCGGATTCGGTGTGTTATGGGTGTGAGCTAGGGCGGTGAGATGGGGATTGTTGAAAGCTGTGTATTTGGGCCGTGAGCAGAGGTTCCGCTGCGCAGGCCATCGAACGTGGTGTCGTACATTAGCGCACTTGCCGCTGCAGTTGACATTGTTATTGTGAGAAGCCGACGACGAGGTTCCGTGGTTCCTGAATAGGGCGCACAAAGAGGTTGACGAAGCTCGCTGTTCGTTCTCTACACAGTAGCTCGTCATCGCCCTCTCGCGGTAACAATATAAACGAGTAAAAATTCGGGCTTCTTACACACCAATGAGATGTAAGCGCAGCGTGAGTGAACGTTGTGGCTGGCATTTAATTGTTGACATCCGCTCTCATGTTTTTAATCTTTGTAAATATCATATTTGTAACTAAAGTTGTCCATTTGCTCGATCGTAATCTACTATCATTGTTTTTCACTGCTGCCACAACTCACAAGAGTGTAGAAACTGGTGCTGTAGGTTATGGAATGGTATATATAACATTTGCTACTAGTATCATGTGAGTGGCCTACAGCGGTTGTACGGTCGGTGATTTTTACACAAAAGAGAACAGCGCACCAGGTCTCGGAGGAAGGAAATGCTTCAGGTGAACCGCTCAAGCAGACGACATGACCGGCCGGCCTGCGCGGCCGGCCTAGCTGCGAAAACCTGATACAGGAGGGACCGAAAAAAACCCCCAAAAACTAAGGCACTCTGTTTTGTAGAACATAAAAGAAAAAACAATCTTTTTGCAAAACAAAACACCGTAATCAATATACTGCAATATCAACCAATATTTACTTTAATTTTGAGTTCATTACGATCTTTACTTTTGATGCACTACATTACGATGCGGACCAGGAGCGCGAACAGGCGCTGCAGCCTTGGCTGTGTTGACTGTTATGTATGAAACGGAGTATAGTGTTTCATATATTTGTAGCAAATGACGCAAAGAAAGGGAAGGTATTCTCAATCGGGGCTTAAAGGACTATACGCAACTAATTTTATTGCCTGTTTTCTTCTTTCAAATGGTGCCCTAGTTATTAGAATGCCTGGATCACCGTGTGGTATTAGCTTATGGCCGCTGAATAATTTAGGAGATAATTTGTTCTTCCATGTTCTTTGGGTTTGGGTTTCATCAACCAAACAATGGGTGCGATTAGTAGTTGAACTTTAGGTTAAGGCACAGAAAAAGTGTGATATAAACCTTGTTTTGGCTCACATCTGCACATAAACCAGTCTGCGTGAAGAGCTACAACTACAACAAACGGCGTATTAGCAGTTATATTAGCAGTTTCAAAGCATCCGCATGGTTTGCGTACTGGTTTCTCTACTCTTACTCAGTTAATTGAATTCACGCACAATATTGCCTCATCGCTTAACAATGGCAAACAGATTGACGCCATTTTTATTGACTATTATAAAGCTTTCGATAACGTATGTCACAAAAAAATTCTCACCGAACTTCGCACTTTTCTTCAGGCTCCTATGGTGATAAATTACTCGGATGGATTACATATCACTTACACCTCAGGTCTCGGTTTGTTAGCTACAATCAAGAAGAGTCATTACCAGTTCACATTTCATCGGATCTTCCAGAGGGTTCCATTCTGGGACACCTTTTATTCATAATATACAACAATGATGTCATCGAAGTTATTTCTAGCACTCCCGTTAAGCTTCGTTTGTACGCTAGCGATTGTGTTTTGTATTCAAATGTTTATAGTGTTAATGACGAGGTTTTACTAAACAATGTGTTATCCTCTTTTTAAGACTAGAGGAAAACGTGGCATATGGAGATCAATTTTCAGAAAATGGTGTCAGTGACCTTTACGAATAAAAAACAACCCTTGCAATTTCACTACGGCAATGCGGAACACACATCAGAAAGCGTCCACGAATTCAGGTACCTTGGAGTGGTATTCTCCCCTAACCTAAAATGGCATAAGCATATCGACACTATATACGCAAAATTATCGCAAAAGATAGGCTACCTAAAAAGAACTTTGAAAGGCGCGACGAAAGAATGCAAACTAACAGCTTATAGATCCCTGGTCAGACCTTTCCTTGAAGACGCGTCGGTCGTATGGTTACCTAATCTAGTGTATGACAAAGATAAATTTGAGTCGGTACGGAAAAAAAGCAACCAGATTCGTTTTTAACCGCTATGACCGCAACTTTCCCCCTTCAAATCATTACCACGTGTTATCACTGAATTCCCTCCAGCATCGACGGAAGTGTGACCGGCTTCTCAGGCTACACAATATCGTGCACAAGCCCGTTTCCTTAGCTGCCCTCATTTCATTCACTAGTCATTCTGCAGGTGTGACCTGCCGGACCGGTCCTATAAACATTACACCATTCAAGTCTTTGCTTGACTGCCATAAATTTTCTTTTTTCCCGCACACATTCAGATGTGGAATAAATGTGATGGTTCGTTGCGACAGCTACTACCTGAGCAGTTTGTGAAACAATTGTGCCCACATATGTATTGTGACTTCTATTTGTATGTAACCACTCCTGCAATGTTTCATACCGAGACAGCAGTATCTGTAAATAAATAAAATATCACCGTTTTTTTTTTCGCGCCTCACGTAACCTAAATCCAACTCCACGTCACAGCCATCGTTTTGTTGATGAAACCGAAACAGCATCAAGAATAAATTCAAACATAAATTATTTATCAGTCGTAGGCGAATACCACGGGGTGCTCCTTGTATACCAATGTGGAAAGTATCGTTTGAACGAACAAAAGACGCAAGCAAAAATTTGGTGTCTATAGTCCTTTACTGAGTTAGATAAGTGCTATCAATTTGACTAAAATCATACGCAAAGATGTAAAATGGAAGGAGTAATAACTCAAGATGTCACATAAACCTGACGTAAAATGCTTTAGAATTAGTGCTAGTACATTACAGAAGCGTCAACTAGGTTTCTTCGAAACAACAGACTTCATTCAATTTTGGTGTCGCATATACTGGGTTCCATTTTCGCAATTTCCACAGCAGACAGCTTGGGATGGGTAAACCTACGCGCTAGAACATCTCATTTGGTTTGTAAAAAAAAAAAAAATGTGCGCCGGGTGGCAAAAAAAGTGGGGCGGAGCCGAGTCCCGAACCGGTTCGGAGCGGTTCCTTTGAATCGTTCCGGTTCGGTTTCGGTTCTGGGTGAAATTCTGGTTCGGTTCCGGTTTCGGGTTCAGGTTCGGTTCCATTTCGACATCCCGGTTTTACCTTCGATGAAAAATCTCTCAGCTAAATAATGTTTATGCAAAGCACGTCTGTGTGAGTGACATGAAATGTGGGTAATTCTAACGCAAGATATCTGCGTGCTTTGTTGCGACACACGCCTGTACCGCCGCACGTCATTAGACGGGCGGCAGTGCCGGGAGCGCGCATCGGAACGCTGGAATCGTGCGGCCAGGTCGCAAACAGCAAACTTAACGCACAACGCCTCTTCCGCCCCATGCCCGTAAGGACACGTGCGGATGCGCCTCAAAGACGATTGTAAGGCGCGTCCATGGGGTCAGGCTAGCTCCTTTGTCAGAATGACTGACGGTAGCTCCTCTTGTCAGCAGCGCGTCTCAGTCGACGCCCCCCACCCCTTCCCTTCCCCTTCCACCCACCTTTTCCCTCACACTCGTACCCCGACTTCGCGCTTCGTCGGCGTCGTTTGTCTGGAAATTGCTTCCGACAAAGACTCTCATCCGAGCGCGCTTTCCGTCGCCTGTGCTTGTACGTTTGCCCACACAATGATCAAAGCACGGCGCTTTATTTGACCGCCGTGCGCGCATAGTGCGCTTCCTTGTAGTGCATTCTGTCAGCGAACTAGGCAGTCAGAAAGGGAAAAAAATGCAGCCGCTATTGCAGTTCGCTCCCACGAATACGTTTTGAAGTGGTATACAAGGCTGGGTATTGGTGGGAAAGCCCAACCCGGAAGGGTGCACAAGCGCCGTTCCATGGACGTGTGCGCACAGATGAAGCGCTACACAAGAGCACTCCGCGGGCATAATCCCCAGGGACTGCCAGAATAAACATGATGGATGCCGCACCCATTGAGTTTAGCCAACGTTCTGCTTCTAACGACTCGCACCCCCCCCCCCCCCCCCCCCCCTTAACAAAAAAACAAGCAGGTGCTTCAAACTATGTTTTCAAAGAGGTAGCGCCGGCGAGTCCTCGCACAGTGATGAATTTCACACCCCATCGGAGCACCCGGGCTTCACTTTTACGAGCAACGCAGTACTGCCATCCTTCACCTAACGCTCGTCATTGTTTCGGCCTCGTTCACTTCAGGGTACAAAACCACCAAGCCAAAGCTGCTGTTCTGGCAAACTAACATAGATCTCTCCTGCTCACGCATTATCGGAAGCTGTTTTTTGTGTGCGCACGGGAATAGATGACACGATAGTTCTTCCTCGTCTCACGCCGACCAAACTATGCTCTCCAAGCAATCCATCAAAAACTTTAAAGAAAAAACTCAGCGACTTGTGGAAGAGCGCCACAATGCAGGGTGCCAAACAGAAGAGCGCCAAACATGCAGGGTGCATGCTACGTTGCGCGGTCATTGATACGCGTCCAGATTGTACGTTCGCAGAAAACCTATCTACCATTTTCACACTTCTGATAGTTAGCGCTTCCATGAAAGCCACAACAGGCTCAATACACGGCTTAAAAAAGAACTCTCTGGGCTGTTTACTATGAACAGAGGCTTACGCTACTGGCGACGTGCGCAATTATCTTTCCAGGTTCATTATGCACACGTCATCAATAGTGAAACCAATGCTAAAGATTAGACCCTAATCACACGTTAACGGCTCCATGTTTTGCACCAGCAATGTTGCTTTACACGATCAGACCGTCCATGCAAAGCAAGCTTGATAGCATTACACTATTCTTATAATGAATGCTGAAAGACAACGCTGTGCAAGACGTGGCTACAGCGAACAAGCACTGTGCTCGAAGCTTTCTTATGCGAAAGCTTTTCTATGTAGCGTTACCCGAATCACAGAGCCAAAACTAAAAGCAATGGGGAGAAGATTCTGCATAAAGAAATGAAGTTTCACCACAATACAAAAAAGTTTTCTTCTTTTTTGCATGCTCTGGTCCTCGTTTTCTTGCGCCATTGTATCCCTTTTACGATGTCTGTTCACCAACTAGTTATTCCAAAAAAAAGCACTGCAGGTACTGCAAGAAAACACACGAAATTCTAAACATTTATGTTTAGAACTGGCTGTTCTCATTCTAAACATTTCTTTCCCCAGCCCACCAGCTACTTCTGAGAAAAATCATACAGAAAGATGCTTGCCTGTCGAAAACCCACGACGTCAAGTTTCGCTCCCCCCCGTATATTTTATTGAGCATTTCATGTTAACAGCTGGCGCTCGATACTTCGAAAAACACTTTAATTTATTATTAAAAGCTTTACGAAGTATAAAACCATCAAAAGCAAGACTATGCGGCCTCTGACGACACTACTTTTGTGTAGTGCTATTAAATTCATTGCAATGCTTCCCCATGCTTGAGTGGAATGCTGCACGTACCGTGCAAGAACTTACTGTTCCGAGACGCACTATGCAGTCGCAGAAAACAACCAGAAATTCTCGCCGCTGTTGCCTCCACAGGTCATCTTTCATTCCCAGCGTAAGGTGGGTCGCAATCTAATCTGTCATCCTGAAATGGTACTTCCGTACCGGGGCGAAATACGTCGTCCCTAAGCCGCAACAGGCTGGCGTGACCCCTAGCCGCTCCAGTGTCGGGGCATCCGTCTTCTTCTAACAGCGAAGGGAGCTAGTATTGTGCGCGTGAACGAGCGACAGCAAGCGTCGTGGTTCATGCGCAAGCACCCCAACGCCAAGCGTGGAGCACAGGACCGAGGAAAGCGATTAGCGCTGCTCAGGGGGCGCCGTCCTCGGTACCAAGTGCGCTTAAGTGCCCTTCACAGAGCGAACCAGAAAGAGTCGCACGTGCACAATTCCCCTCGCTTCCGGGTTCGTTTGGACCCCGCCGAAGAGCTGTGTCCACCTGCGCCACAGCCTTGGACACCGACTGTTGTGCGTGGTATATGGGCCCAGCTCTCGCAGCTTCGTCCTGGACCCACTATTTCTCTTATTACATACAGATTATCAGCCAATTAAATCAAGAAACATACGTCTGCGCGCTGACAACTGAGTGCTCCATCGCAAAAGCAAATCATCCCACGATCATGACCTGCCCAACAAATCTTTCTCAAGCTTCTGCAGATAGTTAACTAAATGAGAAATTATTAATAATTTCTAGGGATGTGCCAATATTCGAAATGTTGAATACGATTTGAACACATATGTTATTCGTTTCGTGTTCGATTCGAGAAATTATATTTGAAAACACCCGAATATTACGCAGCGACCGAATACCACCGAGTTTCTTAAATACGACCGTGGCAAAACCGCAATATGTACGCAAATTGTCGTAAGATCGAGCTTGGTGTGTCAGAAACACAGTACTGAGGCGTCCCCTTTGCTTTCATGAGTGTCGTTAATCACGTGGATATTTCATATTCGGACACTGCTAGGCTTGGACCCCATGGGAAATTTCGCAAGTGGGCTTTCCCACATACCACTCGTTATGAAACCAAGTGCTTGGAACGATCACAACACGTAATCCCGAGGCTTTTTTTTTTCTATTATTTCATAATGCCTTTCATAGGGAACTCCCACAGCCATGTCACTCGTCCTGTCTCTATCAAACTGTGATATGTGGGAAAGACCACTTGCGGAATGACTTTCGCGAGGGGCTCTCGAAGCGAGGCCGAGTCGGAAGTGTCCCAGGTAGGGTAAGCGATCGTGTGAAAACCCCGTCTATTGAATGGGGCGTTGTATGACGTGTGCGCAACGGAAGGTGTAACGACAACTGAAGAACCCTTGTAGCTAGCCTGGCTGCGTAGTTTCGGTTCCTGAGCTTCGCCGACAGGCCGCGGCGACGGGGGCTATCGGCCGCGCGTTGACCAGCCGCCCGAACCCAGCTGCGCGCGGCACTGACAAGACAACTGATGCGTTCTCGCAGGTTATTTTTTTTTTCTCCTTTTATAAGCAGTCTCGCCGTTCCGACGCCAATCTGCGTTCTCCTCGCTTACGTGCGCTTTGTTCTGCCAGCACGCCGAAACTGCGCGCTCGTCACGGGCTGTTCGCTGTTTGTGCGATGGAGCCTCGTCACACGGCTTCGCCACCTTTCCAAATTTTCGGTCGCTTTCTTGATAACTTAACCAACGGATAATTCGGGCATTTCTTCCCATCCCTTGAATCCGAATGAATGAGGTTCTACTAGCCATCGTGTTATCAAGGCGAAAGCCTCACTTGCCCCAATGAGCGAAAACCCGTCTGTGTGTGTAGTAGCACTCGATGGTACCCATAAAATATGACATCATCATGACAGCAGATGACAGGCGGATCCGAATGCAACCTGATGTGGCAGCTGGTTGGTCAGGGGGACGCTGGCCGCGGAAGGGCGGAGACTGCGTTCGTGAAGGTAGCGCGGCGTCGCGGCGACGGGTTAAGGCGGGGACACATGTGCGAAAAGTGCGTGCGATTCGCTGCGGCGCGTCGTTGCGACCGTCGTCGCAACGACCGAACGCAGCTCGTCGCATGCGTCCAACCTGCTGGATGCCAACGACGAGCCGCATGCGGCAAACGCAACGACGGGATGCGGGAGCCAATGCAAGCGCGGAGAGCGGCAGCGTCATGATGACGTAGAGGCTCAGGGCGCTCGGCATGGAGGAAAAAAAACTAAGGAGGGAGCATGACGTCACGCGGCCAGCGTTCGCAAGCCAAGTGTGTTTTGAAGTCGTTTTCTCCCTCAGTTTTTCGCTCTCCGAGCCGGTCCTTTATGTTTTGATTCCGGTATGTTTTAGTGCGCGCGTATGCGCGACCCGCGGCGCGAGCGTCTACAGCAAGGAAGTTGATCTACAGTTAGTCTGCCGCGCTAATCGGCGCATGCGCGCGCGCAGCGGGGCTAGACTTTACCGCACGCTATCACGTGCTGCGATCACGGGGGGACACACTCTCTTTTTTTTGCTATATCTTTACTTGTTAAGACTAGGCTTCAAGGTTGTCGCCGGACGCTCCCTCCTCAGTTTTTTTTCCTCCATGGCGCTCGGGGCCGAGCCATGCCGCCGGGACGGTCTGCCAGCTTTGATGCCGGCCACCGGCGACTGAAAAACGCACTGGTATTGCTTGTTCACGTTCTAGCAAGCCCAGGGATAGATGCATGTCGAAATTACATCATTTCTGACGATCGTTGGTCAATACCGAGTTGCTCGTAAAAGGCGATACAAGCAAATTTCATCCCACAGCCGCTTCGGTGCTGCTGCTACTTGGTGTGGTTCGTCTGCTAGCTCCGTTTCTGAAGGCGTCGTGGAAATCGAACATATCTTTTATTATGGGACGAGTTCGGAGTAAAGCGATGCGAATAGTAGGCCTTTTATTATAGCACAGGCGACTTCCGAAGCGCCGTCAGCTGCGGTTCCAACGCGAAACCAAGTAGGCCTAGCGACGACTAGGGCAGCCGGGACCAGAGCGCAGTTCGTCGCCCGGCGTTGCCGCAGCCGGTGTCGTTGCCGAAAGATCCTCTTTTGCACAGGTATATTGTCGTTGCTCGAATCTAGGAAGCATCCTCTCTGGTACATGGCTGTTTTGTACTTTCTTGTGCGAACGTGAAGTACTCCGAGCATGCCGGCCGGCCGGCCAGCCTGGATCCCGTCTGGCGGCGTCATAAAAACGAGCTAAAGTGTGTTCTTGACTTAAATAATAAACCCTGGGATGAGAAATGTGAAAAATATGTCATTTTTGAGGATCGCTGACCAATACTGAGCTGCTGCTAAAGGTAACGACTGCGATACAAGCAAACTTCTTTCCACAACCACCCCGCAGCTGCCGCTGGCATGACGTTGGGGTCCGGCTCGCCTGGCGCTCGCTCGCTTCGCTGCCGAAGGCGTCGCGGAAATTGACCATATTATTACTTTATTGTGAAATGATGCCGTTGACAGTAGAGCGATGTGTGGAGTAGGCCTTTTATTATAGCTCAGGCGACTTCCGAAGCGCCGGCCGCTGCGGTTTCGATCCGAAAGAGGCCTAGCGACGACCACGGCAGCCAGGCAGTAGCAGAGCTCGTCGCCCGGAGCGCCCGCGAGCGGTGCCGTTGCCGAAAGCTCGCAACATAAGCAGGCATGCTTTGTCGCTGCTCGAGCAGACTTTCTGATAACAAGGCAATCTTGTCTTTTCTTGGGATATTTGTACACGATCACAAGTAGCTCTGAGGCACCGCTGCACGGCGGCGAAGTGTGACAGCGGTTGTGGGCGGAGCTTGGGTAGAGCGGCGCAGCGATGCTCACCGCTCCGTGTGTCCCTGCTTGCAGTGGGACGGCAGTTCGCACGCGACGATCGGTGCGGCGCGTCGGCGAAGTTGTCGCACATGTGTTCCCTGCTTTAGGGGCAGAGTTGCAAGCTGCATGGCATCGGATTACATCACACCGCAGCGCGCGGTACAGATGGGGTGCAACGACGCCGCGGCAGCGGCTTCGAACAGCCACGTGCAGGGAGGAAGTTGCCGGCCGCGTGGCAGCGCGATTCCCTCTGCATGGCCATCACTGCGCACCACGCGGCGACTGCGTTCACGAATTGAGCGAGTGGGCTTACGTCTTCTGACACGTAACCAGCCTTAACTGCCTATGCAGAATTTTCAAGCTGTAGTCACGTGTCAATTCACGGGTTTCATTTTGTCACTCAATCTGCATGACCGCCTTACAGGTTGCTCCCTCTTACGCTGTCTGAAGAAGCAGCATATATTTCTGTGCATGTCCGCTTTTTTTTTTTCCTGCCTGTGTGGTGCTGAGGCACTCTAGTTCTGGTTAATTTCGGTTGCAAAGACTGCGGACTATTCTCAAAACATAAGGACAACAATGTTTTTCATACGCATATCCATACGATATTCGAAGGCATTTTTTTCTTCGTGTCTGTATTCGAATCGTATTCGAGTTTCAGTATTCGCACGCGCCGAATGATTTCTCTAAGTCCATATTCACGTCTTTCTCTTGGCGCGAATCTAATTCATTGTTCACATATTCATTCAACGTCAATAACCTAAAAAGAGTGATACCTTGGCCGCACATTTGCACACGATGTGTCGTCGTCTAAACAGATCGATCCTGTTTCGAACAAACCACTCCACTCCCGGATATTCATGCTGGTCTTTGTGCGTTGCTGCACTATAGACACCGAGCGACCCGAATAGAAAAATCCTATCCGTCCAATTCCAGAATGCAGCTGTGTCGTTTGAGCTGACGTAAACAACTCCGAATCGATAGAAAAAAAAAATGTAGGCCACCCATTTCATACTGTACCAATGTGCATAGAAATTTGTCGTTTTCTTCCAATCTTTGTGCTTTGGTGCTCATGCCTCTATCCTTATGTCATCGTCTTCACACTTAGTATTAAAAGTTTCAGAACGTATCAATAGACTCTCCCATGTCCAGCATACTTGGACAACCATTTCGAGTACTGGAAAACTCTAAGGTACCGTTATGGAAATATTGAAGGTAATGGTCCCTTCTTATGATATGCATAGCAAAATCTTTCTATTGAAATTTTTCCATCGTTCACAACGAGCAGTTAAGACTGCCAATGAAAACCAATGGGGAACGCTTCTGACGATAGTAAAAGCGCTAATAGCAAAATAAATCAAAGCCTGCCGACAGGAGATATGCGGATATAGTGATTGTTATAGCTAAATCTTACGATACACGAAAAAATTGCGTTCATAAACAGGTTCCCGTTCAAAAATGCTTTTGTCCAAAATTGTTGGGTATGAGTTTTGGTCACTCCGCAACTATTGCTTTGGTCACTCCGCAACTCCGCAACAGTGCTTGGACCCTTGCTTTTTCTAATCTACATTAACGATCTTGCCTCTAACGTCAACTGGAACATCCGATTATTTGCCGACGATTGTGTAATCTACCGCCCTATTAGCAGCAGAACTGACTCTGACACCCTCCAAACTGATCTAACCCAAATCGAAACTTGGTGCAAGCATTGGCTAATGTCCCTTAATATTACTAAAACATGTATGATTTCTTTTCATCGCAGGCAATCCCATATTCCCTCAAAATATGTTCTTTTTGGTTCTGAAGTATCATCTGTTCTTTCCTGTAAGTATCTTGGCATCAGCTTAACTCATACCCTAACATGGTCTTCGCATATCACGAACATCGCTAACGACGCTAACCGCACCCTCGGCTTCCTACGTCGAAATCTTCGTTTTGCTACCCCTTATATCAAATTATTAGCTTATAAAACATTCGTCCGACCTAAACTAGAATTCGCATCAGCAGTATGGGATCCTCATCAATCTAACCTTTCTATAATCCTTGAAAAAGTTCAAAACCGCGCTATCCGTTTTATTTATTGTGACTATTTTTACTATACTAGCGTGTCCTCTTTAAAATCCAGAGCATCCTTGCCTAACCTTGAAACTAGAAGAAAAATATCTCGACTAAGCCTATTCCACAAGTTCTATCATTCACCTTTAGGATCATCTATCATATCAACAGCTCATCGTCCTTCTAGCCGCAACAACCACATCAAGACCGTATACCCACCCGCTGCAAGAACTACATCTCATTTCCGTTCTTTTTTTGTCATATCATCTCGGGACTGGAACGATCTGCCGCCGGAAGCCGTACTCATCGTCAACTGCATCGACTTCAAGAAAAAGACTGAGGCCATCCTTATGTAATCAGTAATCTTTATGTATCCTGTAATCTTCATGTATCCTGATCTTTATGTACTCTGTAATCTTTATATAATCTGCATGTAATCCACCCATCCCTCATGTAATGCCCCACAACCGGGGCCTTTGAGGTAATAAATAAATAAATAAATAAATAAATAAATAAATAAATAAATAAATAAATAAATAAATAAATAAATAAATATTTTATAAATTTCTGAATTATTATGAGCGGTGCTGCGATTATGAGCTGAACTGCTATCATGAAGTTAATATTTCATGTCTTGATCCTCGCACTGGCATGTTGGAAGAATTTTTCCCCCGTTCCATAGGAATTCGCAACTGCCTTCTCTGAACTATTCTCGTCTCTCTTTGAAGGAACCTTAAGATGCTGCGTATTGTAGCTGACGTGGTTTTAATTTAAATTTCTTTGTACTTCTAAGGTATTTGCTGCTGATTCTGATTTATGTGTTTGTGTGGTGTGTTTTTTTTCTTTGCCCCCTACTGCCTCAGCCCCATGCGAGGCTGAAGCATGTGAAAGTAAGTTAAGAAAGGTAGTTCTCGAAAAGGATCACCATCGATCAGGTGATAGAGAAATGAACACAATATAACCATCCTCTCTCTATATATGAGATTAATACATTAAGCAAAAGCATTTGATTCAGTCGGAACGTTCCCAGTCAAGCAGTCATTGCCTAACCATGATTTGGAAGAGCCATACGTAAAAGTACTGCCAAATACTGGGACTGCGCAGCGACCTCAGGAAAAGTGATCAAACACCAATCCCGAAGGGTGCCAGGCAAGATGACACATTTTCTCCCAGTCGCTTATCGTGTCATGTTTGCAAGATGTATTCGAAGGTTTGGACCCAAAATAGCTGGGGACAAGAATAAGCAAAGAGCACCTCAGGAACGTTCGATTTGCTGACAATTCAGTGTTAACGTTGGTGCATCTAAACATAGTGTTGTGCAGTCGCTTCGAATGGCACAGATTGTCTACTTATCAAGGGCTGAACACCGGCCGATTGCAATTTGGCGGGGCTCGCGCTAGTGAAATTGAACGCCTCGAGTGGCACACAGCAGACAGGGACATTCAACTTAAACGCCCCCTGTGGTTTAGAGGGAGGCGTACAAGTAAAAACTGTAGCACTTCGTAAGTTATGGCAATGAGGTTACTGTGTGAAAAGACGAAGATGAAAATGTATGTTATGGATCGCTCAAAATAACTTGCGCGCGGTTCATTTGCAAAAAAAAAAGCTGCTAAAACGGCCCAACGCATTGCCGCACATGACGCATAGCTTTGCAATGTTTCCGCTCTTCAGTTTTTATTCTTTTGTTACACGCGTGCGACAATGAATCTGAATTTCTTACCTGTGTGAGGAGGTTCCATCACAGCCTTGAGCTCTGAGACCTCCCTGTCCATTTTTATGTGCATGCATTACCTACAGGGTGTTGCACCTAATACTTTACACGGTTTTTTAAAGATACGCTTTTTGAGTTAGAAGAGGGCTTTTTCTCGGCACAGCATTGTCAACCGTGTAGTACATCGGAATGCAGCTAAGACAAGCTAATTAGCAGGCTGGTTAAATAATTTTCTATAGTTAACCTTTTACCTATTGCTATTAGGCTCCTTAATTATTGATAGGCGTGTAGCCCACGGTGAGTAATATTCATATCAGTTTTTAGAATTTCGAAAACGCTGTTACCCTCGGCGCTGTGGCTCAACTAATTTTGGCTATTTCAACGAGTTAAAGAGCAACTGAAGCACTTTTTTTGAGAATTTCACGATATTCAAGGAATCAAATCTATATAGGCTGTAGCTAAAGGATGCCAAGTGCTTTTGCACCAGCATTTAAAACAGTGACGTAATCGACAATTGAATTTTGCGCTTCTCCTCAATGCACCAAAGGAGTGCAGAGAATTCAGCGTGACGTCACGGAAAGTATGATTTCAAATTACCGCTGCCGTCAGCCACACCCTGCCCTGACTCGGTAGACGCTGCCAAACAACTCTCAATAGGGTTTGTCTTCGGTGGCGTCGGTTTTTTCCTTCAAAGCAAGCGTTTGTGCGTTGGAAATGCACCAATATCTTCGATGACGTCATCATACGCCCCCCACTTGGCGTTGTGCGCTGCGGAGAAACTTGAAGGGCTTCCGGATTTTAATCGGCGATTACTTCACTATTTCAAGTGTTAGCCCAAAAAGACTTCACATGCTTTAACTGCAAGTTTCACACATTCGACCATCTTAAGCTCGTTGATTTCTAAAACCTATGCAGTTTCCCTCTAAGTGCACTGGAGAGGTTGCTTTGCCTGAAAGCTCCTCGAAAGCGCATTTATTTCGAAGTGATGGAGTCACAATTTGTTGGCCCACAGTACCTAGGGTAATCGCGTTTTCGAAATTCTAAAACTGATATGAATATTACTTACCGTGGGCTACACGCCTTTCAGTGCTTAAAGGGAAGCTGAAACGGTTTTTTGAGAATTCGAGGTTATTCAAGAATTCGAATCTATCAAGCTTCTAGATAAACCATGCAAAGTATTTTTGCACTAACATTTAAAATGGTGACATAATCGTCGATTATAACCGCGACGATGTTCAGGCTTCTCCTCACTACGTTGTAGGAGTGCAAGGAAACTCGGCAGTGACGTCATTATCGCCGAAACTTCAGATGTCCGCTGCTTACGCCTGCATGCTGCTGTGCGTCCTCAGATGGTGCCAAACAATGCATTGTGAGCGCCACCTTCGATGACATCGGTTTTCTTCCATGGAATAACCCTTTCTTCGCTGGAAACGTGGTGCCGTCATACGTGACGTCATTATCGGGGCCTCTGCCCATCGCTGTGCACTTCAGAGAAGCCTGAACGCCGACGACGACCTTATTCGGCGATTACGCCACCATTTCAAATGCTAGAGCAAAACAATTTCACATGCTTTACCAGCACATTTCACACATTCGGCAACCTTAAACTTATGGAATTCTAAAACCGCTTCAGCTGCCCTTTAAGGAGCCTAACAGTAATAGCTAAAAAGTAAATTATTCAATATTAGTTATCTATCCTGCTGGTTAGCACATTTTCAGTGTATTCTGATGTATTACGCCGCTAACAATGCTGTGCCAAAAAAAAAGGCCGCCACCCACCGTTTGGAAGACGTTGAAGTAACGAGCGTTAGCTCTTTGGCTTACTAGAATTGATACGAATGAGATTAAAGGGAGGTACAGCAATGAAAAATGCGAGTTGTGCTGTTTTCTAGCTGCTTCCACAGATGGCGCTGTGACCTCAGGGTGGTAGCAGACCCCACGAAATCTCGAAATGTGACGAGTAAGAGCTAACGCTCTTAAAAGCGCTCTTCTAACTCAAAATCCCTATTTTTAAAGATTCTGTGAAGTTTTAGGTGAAACACCCCGTGTATTGGCTAATAAACGCTCATCTTTCAATTGTGGCGACGTATGTTAGAACCCAGGTCCACTCATGCAGGGCCACTGGGCACTGAGCACCGCACCGTTTGAAGAGCACGAAAGACCTGATGCATTCAGCTCAGAGAGGTGAACTCATTGCGACACGAATGAGAGAAGAGAGAGGCGGGGGTTACAGATTACGGAGAAGCACACCAGACTGACTAGAAATTAAGTGACCGTCCTACGCTTGTGCTACAGCCGGAGCGGGGCGCGCTGGCTGGGGACGGTTGGTGACGCTGCGGGCGTCGTTTGCGTAGGCTGCAGGCGTGGGTGCCGCCCCACACGTGAACGCCGCCTCTCCTATACGCGCAATCCACATCATTACAATTCAGTTTTCTTACGTCTCATATTTTTCTTAGTTTCCACAACTGGGGGACCTCGTCTGCCACATGATCGCCTTGCGCAGCTTCCCCAACGTTACTGTCCTTTTGCTGTTGATCAAGTTCGTTCAAATTACCAGCATTTTTTTTTCTAGTCCTCATCTGCCTTCCATTGTGAACATTGCCCGCGCACACCACGTGACACCATGTGAAGGCACTTGGTAACTGCCCACGTTTTATGCGAGACCGGCAAGCCGCGATGATTGCCCTGTTCCCTCGGCTCTGTCAAACCTCACCTATTCACGAGCGCGCGGCCGACTACAAAATCATAAGGCCGAGTTTGACTGTCGCAAATAAATAAATAAATAAATAAATAAATAAATAAATAAATAAATAAATAAATAAATAAATAAATAAATAAATAAATAAATAAATAAATAAATAAATAAATAAATAAATAAATAGGCCAAAGAGCCCCAAACCTCGACAGTCGAAAAGCCAACGACGCCAGCTCTGGTTCATGGAGCAGTCCCTCCTGAACGACGGAAATTTACAGCACCATCTTACGCGAAGATACTAACGAGTGGCTAGAGAGATAGACGAGCAGCATTCAACAGGTGAAATGATCCACGAAGTCAAGGCACACCTTCGCACTGGAACGCCCAATCCGGCCACGATGATACGAGAAGCCCGAGAGGTCTTTTACGTCGTGGGAAGCATTTAAAAAGGAGCTGTGCAAAAAGTTTTGCAAGCACCGCCAGCGAAAAAACAGCGTTCGCGACGACCACGACCCCGAGAACTACGGGAGATGAACTATATACCTCGCTGTGCGTAGATCGAGTGATGTTCATTTATGAAAAACCGGCGTCAAAATAACACTGCCATCTGGCCGGCCATCCTGCGTACAACGTGCACGCCTTATTAGCCTCATTATAATGTGACGGCACGGAGAACCATAGACTACCGCTCCATATGCTTTCACTGCGTCTAGCGATGGGTTTCATTCTTAATATGCAATGACTATCGTCTTTACGGCAAGAACTCATACTAAAAAGAATTTTGAAACGAATTTGTCGCTTGTCATGGAAAGAATAACCGTCATAATAGTTCGTTAAGACCACCCAAACTTGTTGCCATTTCGGGCTAGTCTAACAAATGGCTAAACGTTATACAAGGCGTGTCAAGTAACAGCACAATTTTGAACATGTACTGGGTTGAATGATGAAAGGCAGAAACTTAAACGATATGTTTGTGTGCTCCCTAGAAAAATTCAGAGTATGTTTTGTGTCCAGTCAGACTAAATGATAGGATGAGATGAGATGAAATAAGTCGCTAATAAGTTTAAATAATGCAGATCTCAAGTTTGCGCAGCACTTTCACATAGAAGTTGCAAAGCACAGTAGACAACATCTACTGGAGCAATTTTCGTCTTGCAGTAAATTGCGAAATAGATTTCAGTGCGTAGAAAGTGATTTACACACACACGCGCACACAACGCCCGAGTGACACTCACTCGCTCGCAGGACGTCAGTGCTTCCGTACAAGCGCTTTATGGAGAAAGTGCGCTCCAGAAAACGTCCGCTGCGGTGTTAGGACACTGACTAAACGCTGTCGTGGAAATACGTGCAAACTAACTCACGCAATGAGCGAAACTACTGGCGTGGCACTCTGAGATAACGAAAGAGAATATTACGATTTTGAAAAACTGAGATCGGAGCGCGGCCACTGGCTTGCGTGGACAACTCCCGAGCGCAAAAGAAAGAGAAAACAAAGAAGCTCGGCTCGCTATAGCACTGTACTCTCGTTTATAAGCATGCAGTGCTTTTCACTCCCGTTCTCGACAGTCTGAGTCGAACATGGTCCCGAAACCGAGGCGAAGAGTGCGTGAAAAGATAAGCCGTAACCGAAGACGAAACCATGGCCGAAACCAACGCCAAAACAAGAGGAGATTTTAATGATAGGTGTTTTGATACATATATATCAGGCGAAAAATCTTTGTCCCGAGCTGAATGCGAACCCGTGCCGGGAGTGGAGCTAGCGGCACGGGTGGCTGAGGTCTTGGAGCTGAGCTCTCGTCCATCAGTTTTGTTCTTGCGGCGTGAGCAGTTATGCGGAGCCCAGCCTGGGCCTTCACATGGGTGAGGTCCGTGGAAATGGGCACCGATCCAAGCGGCCACATGCAGGGAGGAGATGGGTGGGTGGCGGAGGGCGAAGATTCATTCAGGTATGTGGGTAAGTAGTGGTTGCAGGCTTGTTGGTGCGCGATGGATTTTTACCGATGGGTGCTTCCTGTGGAGGGTGTTCACAGAGGTTGGAGGCTTCCCGCACACACGCAGAAAGTGGCTTGTGCTACGCTGCTAACAGAAGGAAAACAGATAAAGGCTACTAGAAAAGGGGGGAGAAAATGAATGGATGCCGTCGTGGAGAGAAAATGGAAAGAAGAGGAAAAAAAACTAAAACTGAAGGTTCGCGACAAAATGGAAAAAATCACAAATCCAGAAGAAAAGACACTAGCGGGGAGCACTGTGCCGCCATCGCACAGGTATCGTGGCGCGAAGAGGCCGCGCTGCAGCTTAAGCAAGCGACAACATGAAGAGGGTGGACCTTGGGCCCCGCAGCAGCGAGACGACTGTAGCAAGAGTCAGCGTGAAGCTGCCGCCATCACCGCGCGAGATTTGCGGCCAATGGCGGCTTTCGCTGAACGTTTCCACTGAGATATAGCCTAGTGTAGCCAGTTATTTCGCTGGTATAACATTAAATTAGAGCGTTAAAACATGTGTACAGGAATAAAAATTGGTGGGGACGCTTAAGCTCCGCCTAAGGGTATGACACGATAGCGTTAATGGGCAATTCCTATGTGTACAGAATTGGTCAATATCTACTTGACATTCATAGATCGTAGGGAGTCCTCATGCACTCCCGGTGCCGTGGTGGGGCAGCGGTGAAGCGATTCGCCACAGCCCTGCAGCAATGGCAGGTGCCGCCAGCGGTGGGCCTTGTGTGACCCAGGCTGCCCTTCCCAAGCAACCGATCATTAATTTACCTGCCACTTGCCACGGTGGTCAGCTTGCTCGCAATCCGGTGGGCTGGTTGTGATGACGCCACGAGGCTACGTCAGTTGCTTCTCTGGGATTTTTCTTGGATTTTTCGCCCGCGGTCAACGACGCTGACCATGGCGCCGGATTTTCTGCGACACGAGCTCTTTAAAGCTGTCGCGTTTGAAGTCAGTTATATGCTCACGTGATTTACAAAGCAGCGAACTAATGGTGTGTGCTGCATTCGTCCAACAGAACGTGGAGCGCCCAGCCGGAGTGGCGAAAATTTGAAAGAGGATCTTCGAAACCTTTGCAACCAAAAGCGAGGCAAAGAAAGAAAACACGTTGATATGGCAACTAAAGTTTGCTGGAAAGACATTTTCGCCACACATGTCCTTCAGCTGGAGCATCATTTCAATCAAATTTTTTTTCTTGGGGAAACGGTAGGTTCAGTGTTCCAACCCAACACGAGCGTTTTAAAAAAAAGATAGACACTGTAATTAGAAAACTGATATCAAAGGGGAGCTCCCTAAAGCTACCACATGATCTGAGAATCGAAAACGAAGTCCTTCTTCACTGCCCTTCCTAGAATATTTCATAAAAAATTGCAGCTTTTCAGTAAATAAACGCGTATTCGATGGTTTCCGGTATGTCGCGCAGGCGACGGTTAAAGGTGGACTAAGGAGGAATCTGAACTCGTCTTTTTACCGCGGCAGCTCGACCTACACGTTCCGAGAATTATCAGAAACTGCGAATTATTGTCCTGTGAGGCCGATTTCCCTCATTTAAATCAAATTAAACGTCCCGGCCCCCGCCCTTTTTTACAACTCACCGCTGAAGGCAGGAGTAGTCAACTAACGTGTGGAGTGCCTTTCAGGCAGTCGCGTGGCGGCTTTGCTCTCGCTTTTATTTTGTTTTTTAGGTGTCCGTGAATAAATAGATCCAGCCAGAGACTACATAGCTCAAAATTAGGCCCACTGAAATAAAAATATGCGTGTACTCTTTGCTTTCGCCGATCGCTACGTATCACTCCCCAGATAGCAGAGCGGCAAGCCGTCACAGCGCTGGCTGAAAGGTTGGTTGACTCCTCCCGCCGTCTGCGGTGAGTTCAAAAAAAAAAAAAAGAAAGGCGGGAGCCGAGACGTTTAATCCAATTTCAGTTAGGGAAATCGGCCGCACAGGACAATAAATCGAAGTTTATAAGAGTGCTCGGAACGTGTAGATCGAGTTCCCGCGATAAGAAGACGAGTTCAGATTCCTCTTTAGTGCACCTTTAACACTGGTGAGAAAAATATCTTTCTTCTGGAGCCAGTTTTGAACAGGTACTGCTTCAGTGTGTAGTTGAAAGAAAAACATTTTAGCGGAAGAAAAAATCACGCACTCTCAGCAAAACCTCATGCTTCTTGAGATCGAAGTATAAAGAGCTCGAACAGTGAACGCAGATACAGCATTGGTATCATTTCCTTGCGCAAACTTATGCGTTAAACAGGTTACCTGTATAAGCACTCAAGGAAAAGTGAGCTCGCAAGGAAGCACATCAAAGCATAGACGTCCTACATAAACCCTGGCAAATAAAGGCATTCAGAAATATTTGAAACAAAAAGCAGTACTTAAGCAGTACTTCCATGGAATCAACCTTCAAGAGTGCTTTGATAATAATCGGATTAAAACGCGCATCGAACGAACGTGCGTAGGTGGCCTAGGGGTGGCCTGTCTGACTCAGGATCCAGGGGGCACGGGTTCGATTACCTCATTCCCCATTTTTTCTTGAAGAAAAAATGCACAAGACGCCCTTGGTGCGTATTAATCACGCACAGCTTGGGCGAAGCTTCGTCTAGTGGCACCTGGTTGTAGGCGTATTTCAGGTCGAGTGTACTAAAAACTTCACCACCGCTTAACGACATGAACGTGTCTTCAATCATCGGAAGGGGATACTGCTCAAGTGCACAAGCCTGATTCAAGGTGGCTTTAAAATCCCCGCAAATCCGCACTGTGCCATCTTTTTTAAGCACTGGTACTATGGGGGTCGCCCAGTCCGAATATTTTATGGGCGATATTATGTCTAGCGACACTAGCCGATCGATCTCTTTTTGCCACTTTGTCGCGGAGCGCGTATGGAAGCGGTCTTGCCCTGCAAAACTTGCTAACCGCACCATCCCTCAGCACCAAGCTGGCTGGGGGTCCCTTCATCCGGCCCAATTCCTCCGAGAAGGCATCCTCCTAGTTACTCCGCAAGGCATTGATGTGGCTGATGGCTTCTCCCGCCACTGGCACTTCACCTTCGCTGACTTGCAGTACCGGAACTCCAGCTCTATCCAGCAGGGTTAGCAGGTCTCGCCCGCACAGGCTTGGTGCGGTGAAGTCTAGTACTATGAGTGTGCATTCAACTGACACACCTTGGTGCACAACAACTAGCTGAAGCTCGCCTAACACAGGCAGCCTTCGAGCGTAGCACGATAGTTTCCGATAACGGAACACAATATACTAGTCGTGAATTTGCAACATTTGTCGAGAACAACAACATGTCCCACGTTAGGGCCGCCCCCTTCCACCCGCAATCTAATGGGGCTGCCGAAAGCAACGTTACTAGCAACGTTGGCCGAAAGAGCAGTCGGAACGGTGAAAGATGGTCTCCGGAAGTTGTGGGCAGGCAAATTGGAGCACAAACTTATGCGTCTACTGCTCAGTTACAGAAGGACACCCCAGAAGAGCGGCAAGTCGCCATCAGAGATGCTTCTAGGATACCAGATTAGATCGCGCCTGGATACGTGTTTCCCGAAGGGTAGTGGACACGCACCGTTGGACAGCCAGCAGTGGCTGCCACAACTAAAGAGTCTTGTGCACGTTCGCAGCTATGGGACAGGAGACAAATGGATACCAGGACATGTGACACCTACTGCTGGGACCAGAATGGTTACAGTAGAAACACCTGGAACAATTGTCCGGCGGCATGTGGACCAGGTACGTCTTCGGCCTACAGAAACACAGCCACCCGACACTGCGGAAGACGCGCGCCTCGACGGCGCTACATGATTCAGGCCAGAGGAATCCGCATCACAGCTCGACATGAGACTGGAAGCATCTACTTTGCCGCCTGCAGTTGGGGATCATCATGCTGACGGCGCCTTCCCGGCACTTCCGTCATCCGGAGCAGTAGTGCCAAGTGAACCCGCTCAAGCCTTACGACGCTCGACGAGGACGAGGAAACCAGTTGACCGATTTTAGGAGGAAGAAGTGTTGTATCGGCCGCTGTGTCATTGTGCGGGCTACACACTGCGCAAGCCTGAAGTTTTCTTTCTACCTCGCCATGTCGCCCCTTTCCATTCCCTCTCTCCCCAGGAATACTATATAATCACCCTCTGTTGCAATAAACGTTGGTTTTCGCCTGTCTCTTTCCCAGGCGTGTACGCTCGTTCCGTTCCTGCCGTGGCCTATCAGCAGCGGCTATGCTACAGTAATTGATTTGCATTGTTAGAAATCATAATGGCGCTTGAGCCATGTTGCTACCTTATATTCACCGTTTATGTGATGATTTAATCACTTCTCAAATACGCCGCTCCCTGTGCGATGTCACTACCTTTTCGACCAATCCGCCTTTTCTTCCACAGATGGCGCCGGCGCCGCCGGACTCTTCGTTGAATGGGAGCAAGATCGCAGGAATGTCCTCGCACATCAAATTTTTCACCTCATATAGTGAAACCATATATATATATTACCGCATTGTAAAACACTAAAGAAAAAAAAAGCCCTCCACGTAATGGGCGAAGCGCAGCGGGGATATATGAGACCACATTTTTCCCGGAAGGCCGGATTGGCCCAAGCTCTGAAAGAT
Organism: Amblyomma mixtum; assembly: GCF_055824585.1. Lineage (NCBI taxonomy): Eukaryota > Metazoa > Arthropoda > Arachnida > Ixodida > Ixodidae > Amblyomma > Amblyomma mixtum. The sequence goes on along the minus strand of NC_143014.1, from coordinate 287,592,795 downwards.
TACCATTAATGATTAATCGCGTCGAACAGCTGCTGTAGCAAAGATGCACATCCATAAGTGCCGCAGATCCAAAACCGACACGCTCTAGAAGAAAAAAAAAAGAGAATTGAATGGCGGACTCTATCAAAATGACTTCGCAGGTTCGACCTCAAGCAAAGCAAGCTACGCCTGAGTGTGGGAACAAGACTCGAGAATTGCACGTGCAATGGGCGTATTTGTAACGAGTGACCTGTCAAACCGCCCGCCTGGTGAGGGCCACTCAGAACCAACACTGCCTGTTGTGGACGCTTTGAATGATCCAGCAAAAGTTTTGTAGTCCCCATTTGCTAATGCGATCAGCCTAGAGCATTTCACAGAACGCATGGTCCTTGTAAACCAGCGCAATGGCTCGAAGCCAAACAAGGAAGGGACAAAACACAGCGCTCACAAGCCCAGCACCTCAGGAGGCAGAAAGCGCTTTCGAATGCAGAAGCCAAGTATTCGTGATTTACACGAAGCATTTGCGATGACGGGTATGAAACTAGACGGTTCGGCGAGGTACGACGAAGAAATAGAGCCCCTTGTACAAGAAATAAAGCTATACAACATGAACTGGTGGGAGAGTTGGTCAGACACGGTTCCTGTAAACCAGCTCAACAGCTCGAAGCCAAGCAAGGAAGGGACAAATCAGCGCTGTGTTTTGTCCCTTCCTTGTTTGGCTTCGAGCCGTTGCGCTAGTTTACAAGAACCGTGTCTGACCAACTCGCCCACCACTTCATGGTGAACAGAACGCAGTTTTTTTTCTTCTATGGGCACTCCTTTGATTTAGAGCTACGTGATTTTTGTAAGGCGACCGATGGTCGTTAACGGTAGCAGGATGCATTTGAAGAGAAGGGAAGTGTAGCAGTGGGCGGCAGAAAGCCAATTGGACGCACAAAATTAGGAAGTTCATGCGCAGAAGAGGGCGCAGCTGCCAACGACAAGGTTAATTGAGGAGATATCGGAGAAGCCCTCGTACTGCAGTGGGTCTAGTAGGGAGGAAAGGACCGGAAGTAGATGAAAAATCTTTTAAAATTAGCATTCAATTTTAGCAACCCTAGTCATGTTTGAGACAATATGTAGCTCATCAGTGAATGGTTCGTTCTCTTGACGCGTGAAAGGACCACTAATAGCTGATGGGAGACGAGGCATATACTAGTACCGGCGATGGCCTCAGCAATATCAAAGCCAGAGACCGATTGACCCTGTGTGACGGAAATGATAAAAAACTTATCGTCTCTAGTGTCATCCAGAATAGATTAGTAAAGATCAGGTTCTTCTTCTTTGCACTACAGGTGCACCGCCAGAGACGGTTGGTAACTCGAACTGAAGCTCTTCGCACCAGGGGTGCCACGTCAGAGACGCTCGTGTGATCAGTTGACACGCAGGGATAAAAAAAAGGCAATAACTGAGGTTTATGTACAGATATTTACAGCGTACAGAAGTTTAGACACTTGAGACAAATTAAACGGCAAAAGACAAACAACAAAAAGGTGGATCTGGCTAATCACTAGGGGAGGCCCCTCTCGGCGTTGCCGAAGATGCGTTGCATCTGACCTTAGCGCAGAACCCCCGCTTACGGTCCGGGGCCCAGTTTTAAAGCCCTAAAGGCCCGGCCCACATTCGGTAACTTCCAATCATGTGGCGCTCTTAACATGGTTGGTTCATCCAGGGCATGGCCAGCCCTCCAGCTTCCGTAAGGTAGAGCGCTCTCTCCACCACAAAATAAAACAAAAACACAAATATACATCCGTGCCAGCACGTGTGCGAATCGGTACCGCGGGTGGGTGGACACCCGTACTTCCCGGCGCGTTCGCGAGCGGCCGCGTTCCAAGAAAGGAGACGCTTCGCTTTGAGCACCCCCAGCCGCGTTCCGATGACCCCCGCGAACGCTACCGAACCCTTACACGCCCTTCCCAAGATTCTACAAAGGGCTCAAATGCCACTTTTAGAATTCTAACAAAGGGATCGGTACGGGTCACAAAACCACCCTGTGGGTGACATACCGCAGCTACACAAACACTGGCACGAACAAAACCAAAAACAACAAAATGAACACGGGCACCAACACAACATCACGCAAAATGCACACTTAAATACACACAGTGGCATGCCTGCCGTGCGCCGTAACACAGCGTCCAAGTTGGTGCGTTGCACCCAGTTCGCCTGCATGCACGCCGTCGTCCTGCTCGCGAATCGGCACACAGACACAGACACTCGCGACTGGAGCGTTCACAGCACTCGCCCAATGCCCACGTGAGCCTCCTTAGTCGCACCGAGCGTCCTTGTGTACATTCGAGCCACCACGTGTTGTCAGTAACACAATTAACGCCTAAACGGTAACTCACTCATTAGGCTGGCGCCACAACGGGGCGCGAACTGAAAAGATGGTGCCCTCCAGGATCAAAAACGTCCCGGTTTTTGATGGGTCCAAACCCCTCACTACACGACGCACCTGAGGGCCCGCTCTCTCTGGCGCGCCGGTACGAACCGCGTGCTGCGTAAGGAACATCTCTCTCCGAGTTCAGCTGTAACAGTGCGGCCGGCTTTGCTGAACATAATTTGGCGTACCGCAGCACGGAACGTACTGTTCCACACGCCGACATTCACTGTGAAGGCTATGCGCCTGTCCCCTGGTACTTTGGAGCGTTTGGAGCTATTTGCACCGTTCCTGCACGGGCAAACATTTAAATCGCCGCTCCCTGCTTGATAGACGCTGGCCGGCTTCGTGGCATCGTCTGCTGCACGAGCTGACTCGCCGTCGCTTGACCCGAGCTTGCCTTGCGGCAAGTCGCCACTCATTTCCGGGTACTCAAATGACCTGGCCAGACACACATCGGGTGCGTTCCACAACTGTGTGGCGCTCTGCCCGGTCGGCCCAGCAAGCCCGCCTCCGTTCCCTGGCTCGCATGGAACGCTCTTTCCATCAATGACGCTACGGGGCCCTTCATGCCCTATGACCGACACAGTGTGCGGTTCCAGCAACGCTAGACTTTCTCCTGTCACTAGGTCCGCGATCTGACATCTGTCGTCGCTGGCCGTTCCCTGCTGAGCTAAATGCTCTTTTCCGCAGCTTGCTTGAGACTGCGTTTTTGGAATTGTGAGACTCACTTCCAACAATCCTGAGCACGCGTCCGCGTCCCTGGTGTCATTTGGGATTGAGCTAACCTGGGCGGCCGTGTCGTCGGCGTGCGCGTTCACCGCCTCTGATACCGCGACGCTGCGTTCCGTCAGGCTGCTTTCTTGAACTGCGACTCCAGCTTCGCAGAAATCTGGCTCACCCTTTACCTCTGCCCGGCTGTCCTCTTGACCTGCGCCCGGCAGGCATATGCCGTTGCCTTCCCGCACTGGCGACCTCTCTGCTCGTGACTCGGAGCAGTTCTCCCTGGCTAGTTGGCTAGCTCTCCTAGACTCCTTGATCTTAGAAATCTCGAGCTCTACCTGCTGGCGTCTCGCTTCTAATACCCCCAAGACATACTTAACATCCTGAGGTTCTTCCTCGCGAAGCAGCGCCTTTCCGCCATTTACTTTCGCAAGTTGAGCCTGAAGGTCCGCTAAACGCGCCTTCGCTAACTCAACCTGGTACCTCACATCGAGTGAGGGCCTGCATGGATAACTCTCCATACTGCCGTCTGTAGCCCTCAACTGTCCTACCGGCTCGAACACAGGGACGTGAACAATGCGACCAAGGAAACTCACGGTTTCGATGCGTCGATCCGCATTGCCAGCTCCTTGGCGTTGGAGTCCACCGCCACTTTCCCCGGACGCTGCGATGAGCTGTCGCACGCCGCTGGTCCGCCGCCGGTGATCGTCGAGTTCCCGACGCGCTGCTTCCTTGACCGGACGCAGTCCCGCGTCGCTGGACTACTGCCGTGGTCCTTGCGTCCTTGCCGCCGTGTCTCCGCAGGTCCGTTCACGAACGCTGACCTGTCGCCTTGTCGTCACCTTTCTCCCTACCTTGTCTTCTTCCTGCGCCGTCTTCCGATGGCCGCAGTATCCTGTCGACTGCGCCAGTAAAGATCAGGTTCTTCTTCTTCTTTGCACTACAGGTGCACCGCCAGAGACGGTTGGTAACTCGAACTGAAGCTCTTCGCACCAGGGGTGCCACGTCAGAGACGCTCGTGTGATCAGTTGACACGCAGGGATAAAAAAAAGGCAATAACTGAGGTTTATGTACAGATATTTACAGCGTACAGAAGTTTAGACACTTGAGACAAATTAACGGCACAAGACAAACAACAAAAAGGGCGGATCTGGCTAATCACTAGGGGAGGCCCCTCTCGGCGTTGCCGAAGATGCGTTGCATCTGACCTTAGCGCAGAACCCCCGCTTACGGTCCGGGGCCCAGTTTTAAAGCCCTAAAGGCCCGGCCCACATTCGGTAACTTCCAATCATGTGGCGCTCTTAACATGGTTGGTTCATCCAGGGCATGGCCAGCCCTCCAGCTTCCGTAAGGTAGAGCGCTCTCTCCACCACAAAATAAAACAAAAACACAAATATACATCCGTGCCAGCACGTGTGCGAATCGGTACCGCGGGTGGGTGGACACCCGTACTTCCCGGCGCGTTCGCGAGCGGCCGCGTTCCAAGAAAGGAGACGCTTCGCTTTGAGCACCCCCAGCCGCGTTCCGATGACCCCCGCGAACGCTACCGAACCCTTACAAGATTAAAGGATTCAGTGCGCTGCAGGAAGGCCTAGAAAATTTCAGGATGGCCCATGCCTACCGTCAGCTGCAAACAAGTCTCGTCAAGCTTCCTTGGCTCCTGGACGTGCTTACGCTGCCCCTCGAGCTGAGAATGGGAGGTAAACGCATTTCGTGCTTGAAGGATACTGCAGAAAAACTAGAATACTTTGAGAAATTGCTGAAATCGCAATCACAAGGTGCGATTATCCCAAATCAGAATGTTTATTTCGCATGTTTTTGCACGGATGGGCTTATTTTTAAATTTTTATTGGGTTTAAGTCCAATAGAAACGTCACACGTTTCTGTGCCCAGCGCAGCGGTCGCGGCCGGTAGTTGCTGTTCACCTGCCGGCTTTTGGAGCCGAAGGCTTAGAAGGATGAATGAAATGGACGGCCCGAAATTTGAAAGTGCAGGCGGAAGTGATGATTACGATTCGAATGCGGTAATACCACCGAAAAGTCGCTGGACTATACAGCCATACAGCTATGGCTCCCCCTCCTCGTCTGGCGACCGACCACAGCCCGACAGTTGGCCTAGAAGTGTGGAACCATCATCTTATGGGAACTGGGCATAATGCAATAAAACATCTCATAGAGCGTCAAAATTTGTTTTTCGGAATAAAAAGCAAGTCCCGGCACTGGCGTCATGGCCTTCGTTTGTCGCTCCGTCCGTGCAAGAACCTCCTTCTTGTTTGTCGCTGAACCTGAACGTATCGTGTGTGCGTTAATCAGGACAAAATTAATTGAAATGGGACTTTTTGACCGAGCAGACAGCCCCAACAACATATTCGGTGCACGCAGTCAGAAACCAACCAACTCAAGTGTAAGGGCATAGTGCAAAATACGAACGCTACTTATTACGCGAAACGGGAGCGCTCTTATTAAGGTGAAAGCCTTTAATACTGTCGCCCGTTAACAAAGCGTGTCACACGCGTTTAACTGGGGAACTAAAAAAGATAGAAGAAAAGCAATGGTTGCTTCAGATAGAGGAGAAAAAAATGAACCTGGAAGCCAAGTTTGATGACTGAAGATTAATTATTTAATTAATTAAAGGCAAACATGTTGAACCGAAACTGCGTCGAAATAGCGCGGACGTCGATATAGCCAACGTTACTAGACTAGTTGGATATAGCCACGGCAACGATGTGACGTCACATTCACCGGAAGTCGTCACGGCATAGTGTCCTCGGCTTTCGCCTCTCAACCCTTTAGTTGCCAAAATGTCGTCGCAATCTTTTGCTGAGCCTGATGGGGCGCTATGCCGGAAGGCCCGAGTTTGGCGCTCGCCCGAGTTTCATCCGAGTTTGCGATGACGGCAGTCAGTGAACGAAGATAGCGCGGAACTTGAGCAGGCAGCGGAGAATAAAATGTAGAGATAAAGCCACGTAAAGGCGATACAAGCGCACCCTGCACGCCTGTTTCACACTTCAAACACAATACACTGCGAAATACCAGGCCGCAGCGCTACGTGAATTTATCAGCGCCATATCAGCAATCGCGAAATCGTGACTTCTCTGCTATCTATCTGCACACTCGCCGCTAGCTGTTTGACACGCCTTTTCGGGCGCGTCAAAGGCGTGTCTTCTCTTTCAGGCTCTATCTGTCTCTCCATTTCCGAAGACGAACAGTGCGCACAAGGTGCACTCTTGTATCAACCCTTTCTCTTCTCTCGAATACGTTAAAAGGCACCAGATAATATTATGAACATTTTGTTCATTTCCAAATATATTTTCAAATCTGAATCCAATGAAGCGTGGTTGAAAAGCATAGCTTTAGGAAATTAACAAAGATTTGACACTTTCTGCCGCTAGAGGCGATAGTGAGGCCATTGCTTGCAGCGTGGCTTGCATACGAACTAGAGCGGCAGCCCACCGTATCGAAAACGAGAGAGCTCTTGCGCTGACACGCCGCCGGTAGCGCTGCCTTCGACTGGAAAGACTGGCCAACTACTACACGCTGAATCTGTCTTATTTTTCGGCCATTGCGATAATATATTTTATTGTATCGTATATCAAAATATAACAGTCATGCATCTTCTGGCTTGCATAATAAACAAAAGCAAAAAAACTGAACTTCACTGCCCCCCCGCGTCACTGCTGCTCTCTGCAGTGACCTCAGGTGGAGCTCTCCGCTGCTACGGCCGTTGCCGCACCCCGCTATGGCCAACCATTGCTTTCAGTACGCTCTTGGCAAATCTCAGCGGTAGAAATTGGCCGTGCGAGCGGCCGTGATGTGGTGTGAGAAAAAAAATTGCTGTTTGGCTGTATTCAATGATTCATTACGTATGCCTGTTGTGTGTGACGCCTCTTTAGTGCACTGCGGATGCGAAGAGCGTGCTACCCAGCGACACAACTCATCCTATGTCATCAGACGATGACTAAAAGCTGTGAATGGGGTGGCGCGCGTATCTGCGTAGTATTAACGTCGCGCACTTCAAGGTTTTGCGGACTGGTTTAGTCACTAACGTCGATCGCCGTTGTATACCGCAGGGACATCGCATTAATATCATTCGGGCAGGTGAGGTATCTTGTTTGTAATAATGGAATCGGACTTATAACAGAGAAAGGTGTTACGGTTGTGAAGTACGCAGTGCTTGCGTGCTGGAAATTACAAACACTTTATTGCACTGGGTCTGGAGCAGCGATCGTTTGTCGATCCCAGATGTGTTTGACACATTGATGCTGAGCTTTATCACCGATGAAAGGACGGCCAAGCCAAACACCTGTGATGCGATGTTGTTGGAGTAGGACGTGCTCCAAGCACCGGTTCGTCGTCGTGCTCCGTGTTTGACGCCTTGACGCGCCTTCAGCGTTGTGCTGTGTCTTACGTGGTTGCAACAGGCTATAGTGTTGTGCAATCTTTGTATGCGAGCGAAGAAATCGGCGGCTTTCGCCACGTTGCGTGTCCTTCGCAGAGGTGCTTAGATTTATCAGCGATGACGTCCGTTTTTCCTGTTATATTTCGATGGTCAACATCGTTGATGTCTGTCAGCAATCAGCAAAGCCGCGCAGCATACCTGTAGCCGGCAGGGATGTTAGGAGTGGCCCATCCATAGCGCGTACGCCTATAATTTATGTACGGCACGCCGGGGGCGTGACCAATGGTTTTGATTGACAGGTGAACTCGGAGCTAAACTCGTGAACGGTGAAGTGCCCCGAATTCATCTCGGGACTGTCATGGCGGCAGCAGCAGCAGCCTGGGTAATCGCTTCCTCTGACGGCAAATGTCTGTACGGCCGGCTGGACCCGTTTACTGCCATGGCCGACGACGAATTCCAGCGACATTTTCGCCTCTCCAAAAAATCGGTACGATGGTTGTGTAAATAGTTAGGCGACGACCCACGCCTGCGGAGAGTGCGTACCGGGCTTCATTCGCTTTCGGTCGAAGAGCAAGTCCTCTGCGCCCTCCGGTTCTTCGCGACCGGGAGCTTCCAAGGTAGCGCCGGCGTAGACCGCTTTATTGGACGCTAATAAAGCACTGTGAGCCGCTGTGTGAGGGACGTCTCAGACGCGCTTATCGACGCGGCTGTGCAGAAGCGGTGGCTCGCTTTGCCCACGACTGCGGCCGAGCGTGCGTATGTTGAGGAGCGTTTCCTTCTGCGCGATGGCATCACAGACGTCGTGGGATGCGTCCACGGGACCTACATTGGCGTAAAGGCCCCTTTGAAGTCCAGCCCTGACATGGTGAAGGCCAACTATTTCACGAGGAAGGCACATTATGCATTGAACATTGCAATCAGTAAAATATAATTGTTCTCGCCAAGCCCTTTCGGCTACTCTACAGCACAGTGCCAAAGTCGGTCCCAGACTCTTTTGGCGAAGACTGGATCAGCCGCTAACCGGTTCCACAGAACAATTCATAACATGCCAGGTACCTTAAGAGAGGCCCACAAAAAAAAAAAAAGATGCCCAGGCTTAGCTTGGTTAAGCCAAGAATGCGTTGCATATTGCGCGGTCTTTTTTTTTCTTTTTGAGGGCGAGGTATTGCTTGCCGGCACTCTATTTTCTCGGCAAGACGTCACGCGCCGGCGCAGCGCCCCTAGCGGGAGGAGCGGGAGTCAGGTGGTGGCTGCGGCCGCGCGCGACCGCGCGAGTTGGGGCCCAGCTTTTCCTCCGTCTGTCGTGACGTCACGTCACGTGGTTGCGCTCAAGGTCAATGGTGGCCGCCTGGCCGCGCCCAAGGGCTGAACTGAGTGATTGCAATATGCAACGCATAAAAGTGGACTCCTCGGCAACGGCGAAATCGAAAGTTGCAGATAGCCACTTGTTAATCGGGCCACTGCAGAGCACTCACCACTGTGCTAATTAATTAAATCCGATGAATGAATGTCATCTTTCGCACAAACCTCTCACTTGCATCTAAAAAGTATAGTCACAATGCTGCAGAATCGGGAAGATAACCGCCACTGCTGACCAAAAGCCGGTGCGAGCTCATTGACAACGAATTTCGGACAGCTCACATTAACGCGGTATGCATGAAATGAACAGATGCATGCAGTTCATTGCAGAACACGGCATAATATTCAAGCGATTCTGAAAAAAACGAGTTTTCTCATTCAAGTCACGCGAAATTCAACTTGCGATGAAAAAAAAATGTGAGATAAAAAAGTTTCACCATGCGGGATTTGAACCCACGCGCTCCCATTGCCTGTCGACTCTCCGGAGCGACGCGTTAGACCACACGGCCACAGAACTTTTTTTTTTTCTTTATTGCCTGTCTTTGGCTCATGACATTGCACAACAAAAATACACACAACGCTATATACATACGACACTGTCGTGGTCAGCCAGCACGAGACTGGCTTCGTCAGCTTAAAATTCCCGCAACATACACAACGGCTCTAGTCTTGAGAGCCACTCGGGAGGCTCCGCAGCTGCTTTTTGGATTGCAAGAAACCAGTCCACGCTTTCCCGAAAATAAATTCGGGCCGGTCGTGCGTCTTTGTCACAATGGTAGCCTGCCATTCTGGAGCGCCATATACAGTGGAGGCCCAAGAGCATTATGAGATCAAAAGGTGCCCCATCCTCATTATCAGTGCTTAAATAGCGAATTCCGTGCGCGTCAAGTGGTAGCTCTTTCTTTATGGTCCTTTGTAACACGTCCCAAAAATAAACCCCTTCCCAGCAATGCAAAAAAACATGGTCTATTGTTTCAGGCTGTTTACAAATTAAGCAGTTCGATCCCCACGGTAAAAAGAAATCCTTTCCTTCTAGAAACTTTTTAACTGGTAACGTCCCGGTGTGTAACTTAAAAAAGAAAGTCTTTACTCCTGGTGGCACCTGCATTTTCTTCACCCTTTTTAAAACATCCCCTCCCGGGCCTCCACTGTACAAGGCCCTGTACATGGGCTCTGGGAAAACAATATCACAAAGATCATTGTACAACTTTTTCCTTTTGCTTTTCCACAAATAATCGGTGGAAAAACGTGCCGAAAGAAACCGAACGCTTGCTACAATCTCTTTGTAGTAACCAAAAGTTCCACCAGAGAGCTCTTCTATGGATACCACAAACTCCGGCAGCAATCGCCGCAGCTTCACTTGGCACACTGTACGCAAGAACGGCACACTGTACGCAAGAACAGCCGACGGGAGGCTCCCTCGGCGTCTCTAACGAGACGCCAGAGAACGGGGCGTGCCCATCAGAGCCCGTAGTCGTCGAGGGAAAGGACCTGAACGAGGACCACCACGAGAATACCGGCGCCCGCACAACAAGCGTCTCGCCCCCCCTTAACACCGCGGCGAAGCGTTCCCATGACCAGGCCAGCCCTGAAGGGGACAAAGTGGTAGCACCCGGCGTCGAGGAGCCCCCTGCAAAGACGACTCAAGCCCGGCGTTCGTCGTTACGGCCACGCCCAAACCATGCGGCTGACAAACGGTACTCCTCCGCAGGCAAGGTACTACTCGAGCAGACTGATGTTCTTGCGCCGGATGATACCGGCGGCAACAGTGGCGTCTAGCGGCGCGCTAGACGTGGAAGGTAAGCACCATGCTGTTGGTTCCTTCCTCTTGTGTAAAAATGGCTCCCGCCTCCGCCTTTAGAGTCGCTACATTGAATGTGAGGGGCCTGGCGGCAAGGAAAAAAACAAGGTCAGGTGTACCGACTCCTTACGGAGCGCGAGATAGATGTATTGGCCGTGCAGGAGACGAAAGTGGACGGCAACGAAGGAACCGACAGCATGGTGCGACGTTTCACGACTAGATTTTATGCTGTCGTCAGTCAAGCAGTGGGAACATCGGCTGGCTGCGTGCTTTTTGTAAAGAAGATGCCGGGGCTAGAGGTGCAGGCTTATTTTTCGTGTGTGTATGGCCGGTGTATTGTGCTTGATTTTTGTCTGAACGGCAATGAGTGGCGCATTGTTACTGTGTACGCGCCGAATGTGGTTGAGGAAAGGGTTGCCTTTTTCCAAAGCCTCCAAGAGCGCCTTTGTACGGAGAGGAGGCTCATTGTATAGGCGACTTCAATTGTGTTCTTAACGCGCGCGATAGGTCAAGCATCCGGGGGTTTCGAGACAGGAGCACTGAAGTGTTGATGCGAATGATCGAGAACGGAAACCTTGAGGATGTGGCTGAACTTATTAAGGGTGCGCGGACAGTGCAGTTCACTCATTTCCAGGGCTCAAGCCATGCACGGCTGGACCGCATTTACGCATCAGTCGACCTTGCCCCTGTTTGCAACCATTATGAAGTTGTGGGAGTCTCCTTCTCAGACCACTGTTTAGTTGAGTGCTGCCTGGGAAGTGTGAACCGAAGCAAGGCATTTTCGTGGGAAATGTGGAAGCTAAACAACACGCTTCTTCAAGACGAAATCTACTGCAGAGCAGTAAAGGACGAAATAGGTAAAATAAACCCGCACAAGAACCTGAAGATTTGGCAACAGTGGGAGCTAAGTAAAGAATCTTTAAAAATCAAAGCAATAGAAAGGGCGACATGTATCCGTTATAAGGAAAAACAAGACGAGGCTGAGCTAAGGGCACTGCTTCAAACGCTGATGAAGCAGGAATGCAAAGAGCCTGGGAAATGGATAGAAGATGTCAGGAAAACAAAACAAAAGATAGAGCTTATGGAAGAACGGCGTTATCGCGGAGCACTAGTGAGGGCAAGGGCGGAAGACACAGCTGCTGGCGAAGCGCCATCGAAACGGGCTCTTGGTCTAGAAAAAGCGCGCGCTGAAAGAAATCACATCGATAAAATAGAATGGGGGGGTATCTTATCGGCAGACACTGACCACATCAAAGAAGCCTTTAATGAATACTACCAGAGGCTTTTTTCATCGACTCCTGTAGACGCAGTAGCCTTTACGCATCAGTTTCTTGGTGCAATGCCACGGCTGGACGAAGAAAGCAAAAAGAAAATGGAACTAACAATAACTCACAGCGAGGTAGAGCACGCGATAGATCAGTTAAACCTAGGAAAATCACCAGGACCAGATGGATTCAGTGCGGCATTTTATAAAGAATTTAAGCACGAAATTGCCCCAGTGCTGTGTACAATTTTCAATGAAGCCTATAAAATAAACGTATTGCCTCCGTCTTTTGGGACCTCCCATACAGTGCTCATACCTAAAACGGATGATATAGAGAAATTACAATTGGTTACAGCATATCGACCCATAGCACTCACTAATGTGGACTACAAAATTTTTATGAAGGTATTGGCGCGTAGACTGCAGACAGTGATATCGGATATTGTTGGACCCCACCAGACATGTGGAATCAAAGGGCGCTCAATTTTTTCCAACATTCACAAAGCGCGCAGTGTGCTTGAAAGCTGTGATGACATCAATGGGCGAGTAGCGATGCTTCAGATTGATCTTGAAAAGGCATTTGATTGTGTTTCTCATGAAATTTTGTTTGCCGTTTTGGACCATGTGAACGTTGGTTCAGTTATCCGTAAGGGTGTAGCCCTGGCGTATCGAAACTGCACGACGAGGCTGATTGTTAACAAGAGTTTGGGGGCCCCCATTAGCGTGCAGCGTTCGGTGCGTCAGGGCTGCCCCCTCAGCCCTCTCTTGTTTTGTATTTACATCGAAACGCTGTGCATGAAAATCATAGAAAACAATAGTATTAATGGCTTTAGGTTACAAGCAGCTGAAGTTAAGCTGCTGGCCTATGCAGATGACGTCGCAGTATTTACGGTTGATCAGGAGAGCATAAGTGAAGCTGTCGGGTGTGTACGCGCGTTCAGCGCAGTCACAGGTAGCGGGGTTAACTGGTCCAAGTGCCTTGGGCTCTGGCATGGATGGTGGCCATCCCACCCGGACCATTTCGCCAACGTACCGTGGGCGACGACCCCGGGCAAGTATTTGGGCGTTCCGCTCGATGCTTATCGCGATAGCGAGGACTATTGGAAAGAGCAAACTAAAGACGCACGTGACCGAGCTGGGAAATGGAAAGGCACCAACCTTTCAATTTTCGCCAGAGCTACAGTCTGCAATCTTTTTTTTATTAGCAAACTCTGGTATGTGATGCAGGTTTTGCATTGCTCGCGTGTGAACGTTCAGAAGCTACACAGGATTTTTGCAGTTTTCATATGGGCGTCCGAATGGGAACGTTGTAGCAGAACGAACCTGTTCCGGCGGGTAAAAGACGGGGGGCTAGGGCTAGGGCACCTCTTTTTAAGGCAGCTGGTGAACCGTTTTTTGTTTTTTTTTTTCGCGACGTCACACACGGCCACAGAACAGCGCGGAGTGATACACCTCTCTTTATTTTTGTTTGCGGACTACTTCCGTAGCCTTCACAGCGTTGCACATGTACCTCGTCGCCATTGGCAGTCAGCTGATGACGGGCGTTGGTAGCGTTCCCTCGCGGTACAAAGCAAAATTTAATAATGCATAAATCACTCCAAAGCGCTTTAAATCCAAATCTTGCACACTATAAAATGCTTATAAAGGTGTATTAAGTGCATTATAAAATTCAACAAACCTCGTTTGTCTAATTGCACACGCAGTGCACTTGGTGGAGCGACACACAAATGAAAAGTGCACCGGCGGCTGGCTCACGTCACCCGTTCTTTGTAGACCGCCCAAGAAGCCGATGAGGTGGCGCCGATGTGATGATAAAGCACGGAATATATCCAGATAACCCAATGAAGTTTGAGGCGTGACAAGGGTGGGATTTTGTCCTGCTACCATTAGTTCACTGATCTGAGGGCGTCGCCAGAGCTCGGGAAGATTCCGAGTTTCAGCAAACTCGGGCCTTCCAGCATAGCGCCCCTGACATGCGTTTGTGATGAACTCAGCGAGTGTCATCTGCGCGCGATTTCCTGAACATGGTCGCGCATAGTACACAGGAAACGCTATTCTACCTAAACGCCGCCAATGTTACTTTGCGGGTGTGCATCGTGCTGTTGGAAACTCTATTGTCGCTTTTAATTTTTTGAATTCCTTAAATTCATGCATGCGCTTTAATGGTTGCGCGCGTCAATTTGTTCAGCACCAGTACGGCTCCACCGGGTTGATGTGGATCTGAATGATTCGCGAGCGGGCAGGCTTCGTGAGAATCTCGAATGCGACGCGGGTTTTAAGCCTTGGCAGAAAGCCGCTCGACTGATCGGAAACAACCCCATTATGAGGCCACAGTAAACTCTAGAATGCACGCACAGGAAAAGAACTAGGAAGGAAAAGAGGCGAACGCCGCACCGAACACGTTCGAAAAGTAGCATCTACCAGCTGACCAAGAATATGCTAAGCTGGTCCTGCAATGCTTACACCTACTGGCGACTACTAGACAGATCGCAAATATGCATTTTTTTTTCACAAGTTCTTGGTGGCGTGAAGAAAATCGCACTCGCCAAGTGTAGATGCATACTGACCCATCTCAATAAATGTGTGAGAAGTAAGCACTATTGCCGTCCATTTGCCGGCTATGTCGAGAAGAGAAAGGCTGTTTTGCGGCGGTTCTGGAATCATTCTTGTCTTGAGTTTGTGAATTCACGGTAGTTCTCTTAAAAAGATCGCTTTTTCTGTAATTACGGCCAAGCTTATAAACCAGCATGAGTTTATATTTCTGCCTTCTAACCAAATGGCAGCGCCTAGGTTCAAACACGGTGTAAGAACAGACAGGTGTGCCTACGGCGCCGCCTGAACTGCGCTCCGAACGTTGCGCGATAGGTCTCGCAGTTTCGCTGCCTGCCCACAGATGGCGACGCAGGAAAGCGGGCACAGCGGGCACTCCAGCTGTTTGCGTCGTTGTCGTCTGCGTCTGAACGCGCCGTTGGACGTAAGTTTTGTGCGGCACGGTCAGCTATAGCCACAATATGCGCCTCTTTGTGCCTTTACTCGGCAGTGTCGCCATGCAGCACTGACTTGTCGTCTTTAAGCTTATTGTGCATATTAAAGACTTAAAGACGGCAAATCAGTACTGTATGTCGACGCTGCCGAGTACAGGCGCAAAGAGACATATGTTGTGGCTATAGCTGACCACAAAGGAGAATGCATAGCAGCTGCGACCATACCAGCGAAAAGTCCGGAAGCAGAAGCAGCCGCAATAGCATACGCCATGTTCATAAAAGTCTCACAGGAAAGGACCCTAATAAGCGACTCAAAATCTGCGGCAAATAACTTCATAAAAGGCAGAGTACACTCCCCGGCCGCAAAACTAATTAGCAAATACAGCCCAGAAACTTGAACCTCACCTTGTGTCGAAAACGTGGGAAGCCATGTACAAAGGTCGTGTACTCGTACGTGTACACCGCGGCGACCGTGTCTTGCGAAAGATGCGGTGCCAACAAGGCTCCCTGATTGCCCTGCACACCTGTGGAAGGTCAGGAAGGAACGGAAAAGGTCTGCTGAGAGGCACGAAACTCCGGTGCCAAAAAAAAAACGCCGCGTTCTCAAGCCACTCCGCGGTCCTCAAGAGGATGCGGCGAATCAAGACCCGTCTACGGAGGAGGGCCCGCAGGAATCATCCTCTTCGGACACCACATCGCGTGGCTTCAGCTGCTTGTTTACACAGCTACATTTTACCTTCTAGCTCTTGGAGCTGCCATCGACTCGAACTAGATGTGGAGTCAGAAACGTGTGCTTTTCGAAAGCTGAGCGCATCAAAGTTGATAACTTGACAGCATCGCCAATCCCGTCTCGTCCAGTCGTGTCGACAAGGATCGTAGACGTCACTGAGGACATGACAGTGACGATTGTTATATATTGGGACGGCAAATATCACTAGATGAATTTCAGCTGCCAAGTCATATAAGTGACATCGAATGTGAACAGGCATTCGACCACGTTTATGCCTGCTCTCAGGTCGAACTGACTGCATAGTGTACCACTATGTGACGGGCTTCATGTGTCGGATGCTGGCAAAGCTCACGCAGTGCATACCATGCAGGAATGGTCTGAGTGAAACAAGAGAGACCACTGAAAGGCCAGAGAGCTAGCTTGTAAACTGCAAGACTCGTGGAGGGCTGGTGCATCCCCCCCCCCCCCCCCCCCCCAAAAAAAAAAGTACATTTTTTACTTGCCGCAGGCTACAGAAACAGAATTCAAAAGGATGCTGAAAAGAGGAATGTGTGCGAAATAACCTTAGGAGGAATTGTTCAAAGATACAGTTTTTCCTTCCCTTGTCCTCGTCACAAGGAGATGATTATGGCTCAGCTTTTACGCTACTATGTATCAATAATCATGCGTCAGTACTGCAAAACAAAGAAAAAAGAAATGGCAACAGGACGCAAACACTGAGGAAACTGTCAAAGCTTTCCTAAGTATATTCTTGATTCCAACGTGGAAAGGCGGGAATTTTAGTTTCTAAAGCGAGAGAAGCGAGGCATTATTTCCGTGCTGTTTGTCCTGTAGGTCGTACATGTGCTTTTTCGCTCATCAGTGACACCGATTTTAAAGTTTCTTACTGAGGGTGTCGAACCGGAATGTTTTCAGGTTCCGTTCGGGTTCACGCCTTTCGGGTTCAGTTCTGGGTTCGGCTCCGGAGCTGCACTCCGTTCCGGTTCGAACCGGTTCAAACGTGTCAGGCCGCAAAAAATTCTGAAAGTCGATGGTTTTTAATCAAATTTATTACACTGTTTACTTTTCTGTACGGTAAAAGCATATAAAATAAAAACTGCAAAATTTTCTCAATGAGAGATGTTTTGTCTTTATCTATTTCAATTTACTGTCCGCTGCAAAAAAGATAATTTATGGCAAGAGCCATGAAATCAAATGAACTCAAAATTAATGTAAATCAACTATGTTTACGCTATAGAATCTATCTGATGAGATATACAGGGAGAAAAGCTGGTGCATTTTGCATCTGCAGAACCCTTCAGCTTCAGGAGTTTCGGAGAGCTCGTCGCGCGAGTTATAGGTCTCTTCTGAAGGCCGTGTCAATCGGGAATTCCTCCTGCGCAGATATAGTTCTCTACTATAGGGAAGAGTACTTAAGCGGGCGTTGTCAAGACCGCCGCATGCGCCCACTACGACAGGAAGATGTCATGTTTCGGCAGGCGTATACAGACAAGACATCTTTCCGTCACTCCAAAATCGACTTGCCAGTCCCCCCCCCCCCCCTCCCCCAATCCCCCGGCACACCTCTAACATGTATCTCAAGAGCTTACCGAACTTATTTTATTTGCATCACCTGTTCTACATCGCCTCTGTAACTCGCGTTGTATATCTCGACCACCTATAGCTCAGTTTCTTCAAAAACGCAACTAATCGTAGCTTTTCGCTAGTACAGTGCAAAATTAAGATTTTGGTATACATGCTGGTAAAATGTTTAGGGAATCCCCAAGGTGGAGTAGACTTGTAATAAAGGCTACAAAGGAAAGCTATACAACTTTCTCAGAAACTTCGTAGTTAAAGAAAAATTCGTCCTGGTTCGGGGTTCGAACCGTAGCCGTATGGCCGCGCTCGGGTGGATGTCAATGAGTAATTACCTTATGGCATACATGCTGTGTCGTCGCCATCTCTTGCTATGATAAAAAGCATATGATACAAAAAGCAGGCTTCGATTGGTTGGGAGCACTTCGTGTCTCTACGGACACAAATTTCCGACATCTTAGCGACATTGCGCTGACACTGTTGCAAGTGCTGCACTGCGCTAGGAAGAAAGCAAATGCGCTACACACAATTTTTTACTTTTCTGGGGCGATGTCAAAGGCAGCCTATGCGTGGGCAGAATTTCTTGCTACTTTGATAAAGTCTGGTGACTCTGTCGTGCACTTTTTGTCCACGAACTTGTAGGATCTTTACTTTTAAAATCCGCAAATCAACGCTTCCTGGCAGCTGCCATTATTACTTATTAGACGACTGAATGATCATCTGTCTTTTCTGTACATGGTCATGAGATAATTTTGTGCTGATACATTCCATCTCCTCAATCTTCGCCTATTCTCAGAACACCTGTACGGCTTCTCCAGAAGGCAGCTGACAAAGGTTCTGGTCGGTCATTACTTCCTCAGCCTTGCCTAGCCTTTCTTGACGCCGGTGTATTAAAGTGAGCTCAGCGGATGTAGATTCATTAGGCCACAAATCAAACATGGACCTTGCGTGTTAGGACGTGCCTTCGAGCCAAGGGGATGTTTGTGCCATGATTAGTGAATTGCTACATCTGCAAGCAACGAGAAAGTATTGGACGCAATTATTTGTGTTGTGTTACGCTATGTTCGTTTGGGACATACCCTACTTGAGCAATCTCTTAAAAAATTACGAGGAACTTAAGCTGCTAAAGTGGTGAAAGGCGAAAGCCTGAGGGCTGCATTCTGCTACGCGATTGTTCACTTCACATTCTGTTGGTGCATTAATTAACTACCAATTAATGACGCTTAATCTTTGCCTTTAGGAGTGGAACGCGACAGCGTGTTGTAGCGCTGCCAGGGACCCTGTCCACGGAACGCCACCACCCGTTCGGCGCGATGCTTTGCGCTTTGAACGCAACGCTTTTTGAGGAAAGAAAATGGCGCAGTAATTCTCCGTCATCTCGGTGGAGGAGGAGGATAAACTTTATTTTAGTCGACAAATGTATCTGACGGTGTGGGGTTACAGCCCCATCAAGTGGCCATGAGCCCGTGGCGTTCGGCAACTTCTAGGGCTCTTGTCACAACCCGGATCTGTGTGTCCGAGTCGGAACTGAGCAATGCGGCCTCCCACTGGTCGGGATTCGAGAGCTGCAAGCCTCGAGGGGGGGGGGGGGGGGGGGGGGAGTCCCGAGGGCAAGCACAGAGTATGTGGAATGGAGTGGCATGTTGGCCACACAGTTGACAGGAAGGGGAGTAGACCCCAGGGTATATGCGGGCATATATCGCGGGGTTGGGGAAGGTGTTCGTTTGGAGTTGCCTCCACGCAACTTCTTGGGGTTTGGTGAGAGAACTATGTGCGAGGGGATATAGAAGTCTACCTAAGCGGTAGTGCATGGTTATGTCATGAAATGTAACCATACGACCTCTCGCCGTCCGCAGGACGGGTGACACGACATCCCGGTCGACGAATCCTCGGGCATAATTGTGGGCCGCCTCGTTCCCTGGATGCGATGAGTGCGCAGGGACCCAGATCAATTGGATCGGGCGGAGTTGAAGTTTGGTGGAGTGGAGGAGAGAGAGAGTGACAGGGGAGACCCGGCCTTTGGCGAAATTACGAATCGCAGATTTAGAGTCGCTGAAGATGGTTTCTGCAGAGGTGGAGACCATCGCCAAGGCTATGGCCGCCTCCTCGGCCTCTTCAGGCGATCTGACTGGAATGGAGCACGCAACCAGCGGCCGCCAACAGTAGTTTACAACCGCGAGCGAAAAAGCTTCGCGGTCGGGGTATTCGGCGGCGTCGACATAGACCGCTGTCCGATCTGTTAAATACTTTTTGTGCAGAGACTCAGCCCTGTCCTTGCGGCGAGCGACATGATACTCTGGGTGCATATCTAGGAAGAGGGGTAACGATAAGGTTACTGTGGATATGGTATGGAAGCTGGACCATGTCGGTGCGGTAGACATCCGAACCGCACCGTACAGGAAGGGAGGAAGTGGAGTGAAAGAAGAAAGAGAAAGAGTGGCCGTAATGAAGAAAATAAAAATTGTATTTGAGGAAAGGAAATTACGCAGTAACTGTCTCACATATCTCGGTGGACACCAGCCGAAGTAGTAAAAACAGCGCAGCGATGACGGACAAGACAGAAGGAAGAAGAAGGACAAGCGCTTGTCCTTCTTCTTCCTTCTGTCTTGTCCGTCGTCGCTGCGCTGTTTTTTACTGCTTCAATATGCACCAACTCGCTCAGTTTCCGGTTCTTGTGCACACCAGTCGAAAATTGTATTTGAGGAAAGGAAATTGCGCAGTAACTGTCTCACATATTTCGGTGGACACCCGTCAAAATTCGCGCGCAGTGACGTCACGACCATTTCGACCAATCTGAAACGCGGACAGATTTGCTAACATGTCTTGGTCACGACAGTATGAGCCATTAAATGCCTTCGCCTTAAAAAGGGCCGCCGCGGTGGCTCAGCGGCTATGGTGCTCGGCTGCTGACCCAAAAGACGCGGGTTCGATCCCGGCCGCGGCGGCTAGAATTTCTTTGGAGGAGAAATTCTAGAGGCCCGTGTACTGTGCGATGTCAGTGCACGTTAAAGAACCCCAGGTGGTCGAAATTTCCGGAGCGCTTCACTACGGCGTCTCTCATAGCCTTAGTCGCTTTGGGACGTTAAACCCCATAAACCAAACCAAACCAACCTTAAAAAGGACATTGAGATCGCGCCTTACACTATAAATTTCAGCCTGCGATGAAAAACCCCAGAACTCCATGTGAAATTTTCCTGTTATCGGACGTTTTTAACGTACCGGGGGTGGTTCATGGACGCCTCCTGCGCACGCGCAGTGGCATGGGTGGGACCAGGCGGTGCCACAGCGCGTGCACAGCCGGCAAGCGGTGGACCACCGGTGTACGTCCCCGGTACGCTATAAACGTCTAATAAGACTGTTTAGCGTGTGCGGAAGCCGTACGATGGATAAACGCGCACAATCGCCACGTTCAGCAAGGTCACTGTTCAGAGAACAGTGCATTCTAGCTCAGAACGTATATGCTTCAACCTCCTGACTGGTCCTGACGTGTGCGCCTTCCAGAATTTTTATGTGCGGGTGGAGTAAGGGAGTGATGGTGGCGTGAGGCCGTATGCCGAGATCGCTGAATTCGACCCACACAACTAAGGCACGAGGAGGTCAGGGAGGTTCCTGATATTCCATGCGGCAGCAGTAAAAATAATATTCGAAAATGGCCCAGTAGGGTAAGGCATCAGTAAACGAAGCTTCTCTGTCGCGCCGCCACAGGCTCGAATCCTAATCGGGGTTAGAGTATGGCAGTTGTTTCCTTTACAGCGGGCGGCTGTGCGTGTGCACACGCGTGCACAATCTGCTGAGCGCACATCCGGGCCCTTACTGCTCAAAAATTTAGAGACGGTTGCGATTGTCGGTAATGCGAAGTTTGAGCGCAACTCTACCCGCCGCCTGCGCACACACACACGCCACCTGCGGTGGCGTGTTACGCTGTTAGCCACTCTCCTCCTCCGGGATCTTCCTGTGGCAGCGGCCTTCCAGGTGGAGTTTAATTTTCCCTGCTACTTAGACAACCAGTTACGCCGACAACGCTGACTACGATGAGGAACGCAGGAACTGGCGCATAAGAGCTGCGCTCTAAAATGCGTCTTCATCCAACTTCACCTCCCCCCCACCCTCATTCACCTGTAGCCGATGCATCTGAGGGGGCTGCTGTGAATGCTTCACGTATGCCGTCGCCAAAGTGTTCTATGAAAGAATGCTAACAAGCGTAAGCCTCTCATCTCAGACACAAACAACCCGAAGTGAGGGTTCTCTCACAGCTTCCACCCTCACCATCGGATCACGTTCGTAGGTGACACCGGCGGTAAAAGAGGACATACTACTTCCGCCACTATGAACGAGGGTGGCGCTCTCAAAGTTTGCTTACACTGCACATAAGTACCTCCGAAAGCTGAACGTTGGACGGCCGTCGTCACAGCGCAGTTGGTAGAGCACAGGACGCGAAATTCGGAGGTTGTGGGTTCGGATCCCACCGGGGCATGTGGCTGCGTTTTCTTCTTTCTAGTAAATTATACTTAACAATAATTACCCTATCAAGCTCCCATTGATAAACACCATAAATTATTTTTAGGACTACGTCCCCTGTGCTCCTTGGTTTCAATGGCTGCTGGCTTCCATCATGTATACGTCATAACGAGCCCCTGTTTTCCCCTTCCCTTGTCTGCTCAGTAGCTAACGAGGGCCTCGGTCCTGGCAGTCTTGTTCCCATAGGTAGCATAAGAGGGTCCTCGCACAGCTTCCGCCCGTACCGTTCTACGACGCTACTACGTGGCACTGGCGGTAAAAGACGTACTATAAGTCCGCTGCTATAGACGAGGACGGCGCTGGAGAACACTCTCAAGGTTCCGTCGCCGGTTCCGTCTCAAGCCGTCACCATAGCTCAGTTGGTACAGCACGAGACGCGAAATTCAGAGGTCGTGGGTTCGGATCACACTGGAGGCTGTGCTAATAAATTATCTCTAAAAATAATTACCCTTTTGAGCTGCCATAGATGAACACCACGAATTATTTTTTTTTGCTGGCTGCTGGCTTCCGTCACGTGCGGCAGCGACAGGCAGCTACAAGCCGCCGGTCAGAGAATTCAAGATCCAGCAGTCCGAGAGCAGCGTGACGAAGCTGCCCGCTAG